>NW_026114534.1:615000-807500 GCF_025231255.1 Drosophila biarmipes
AGTAGTTTTTGGACACGCTGTCTCCCATTCGGGTATATTCAATTTACTTTGCCACTCACCCATATAGTGTTCTCTTATATAATAAGAAAACGCACTTTTATTTTCATTATATGGATATATTGCCTTCCTCATATTTGCCACACCACCTATAGTAGTTTTTGGACACGCTGTCTCCCATTCGGGTATATTCAATTCTCTTTGCCACTCACCCTTATAGTATTCTCTGATTTAATAAGAATACTAAAATACTTCTCATATTATAGATGTAATCTATTAACTTCTCAATATCCATACGGTTTATGTATGGTATTGACAAAATCCTATGCATTTGCATAAGATTTATTTTGCCACAATTTATAGTACTAGTGCCGCCCTCACTAGGTATAAATATCTCATTTCGCTAGTAGTGTATGGGCAAATTCTACTAGCTATTCTCATAAATATGTCACTTATATGCCATATCTATACAATTCATGCACTTTTATATGTATATTTGCTATATTATACATTATTATGCCTTATAGGTATTATACCTATAAGCCACATCCATACGATTGCTTAATATAAATATATGTATAATTTTTTATACATATTTTTTTTTTATTTATGTATGGTTTTTTATTCATATCCATATACTGTATTCACTTTTATATGGATATGATTGGCGTTTTATATAGTATTGACAAAATCATAAGTTTGACCAATACGAGGAGAGGTCCGCCAACGACCACCTCCCTATAGGTGTTTTTGGACACGCTGTCTCCCATTCGACTGCTTACTATACTAGGGGCTACCCGCTCCGTATGATATTCTCTCATATAACAAGAGAATGCAAGAAATATTCGTATTTTATGAATATAATCCATTTATTTTTCAATATCCATACGTTTTACTTAGTTTTTTGTACGGTATTGACAAAATCCTATGCATTTGCATAAGATTTATTTTGCCACAATTTATAGTACTAGTGCCGCCCTCACTAGGTATAAATATCTCATTTCGCTAGTAGTGTATGGGGAAATTCTACTAGCTATTCTCATAAATATGTCACTTATATGCCATATCTATACAATTCATGCACTTTTATATGTATATTTGCTATATTATACATTATTATGCCTTATAGGTATTATACCTATAAGCCACATCCATACGATTGCTTAATATAAATATATGTATAATTTTTTATACATATTTTTTTTTTATTTATGTATGGTTTTTTATTCATATCCATATACTGTATTCAATTTTATATGGATATGATTGGCGTTTTATATAGTATTGACAAAATCATAAGTTTGACCAATACGAGGAGAGGTCCGCCAACGACCACCTCCCTATAGGTGTTTTTGGACACGCTGTCTCCCATTCGACTGCTTACTATACTAGGGGCTACCCGCTCCGTATGATATTCTCTCATATAACAAGAGAATGCAAGAAATATTCGTATTTTATGAATATAATCCATTTATTTTTCAATATCCATACGTTTTACTTAGTTTTTTGTACGGTATTGACAAAATCCTATGCATTTGCATAAGATTTATTTTGCCACAATTTATAGTACTAGTGCCGCCCTCACTAGGTATAAATATCTCATTTCGCTAGTAGTGTATGGGCAAATTCTACTAGCTATTCTCATAAATATGTCACTTATATGCCATATCTATACAATTCATGCACTTTTATATGTATATTTGCTATATTATACATTATTATGCCTTATAGGTATTATACCTATAAGCCACATCCATACGATTGCTTAATATAAATATATGTATAATTTTTTATACATATTTTTTTTTATTTATGTATGCTTTTTTATTCATATCCATATACTGTATTCACTTTTATATGGATATGATTGGCGTTTTATATAGTATTGACAAAATCATAAGTTTGACCAATACGAGGAGAGGTCCGCCAACGACCACCTCCCTATAGGTGTTTTTGGACACGCTGTCTCCCATTCGACTGCTTACTATACTAGGGGCTACCCGCTCCGTATGATATTCTCTCATATAACAAGAGAATGCAAGAAATATTCGTATTTTATGAATATAATCCATTTATTTTTCAATATCCATACGTTTTACTTAGTTTTTTGTACGGTATTGACAAAATCCTATGCATTTGCATAAGATTTATTTTGCCACAATTTATAGTACTAGTGCCGCCCTCACTAGGTATAAATATCTCATTTCGCTAGTAGTGTATGGGGAAATTCTACTAGCTATTCTCATAAATATGTCACTTATATGCCATATCTATACAATTCATGCACTTTTATATGTATATTTGCTATATTATACATTATTATGCCTTATAGGTATTATACCTATAAGCCACATCCATACGATTGCTTAATATAAATATATGTATAATTTTTTATACATATTTTTTTTTATTTATGTATGGTTTTTTATTCATATCCATATACTGTATTCACTTTTATATGGATATGATTGGCGTTTTATATAGTATTGACAAAATCATAAGTTTGACCAATACGAGGAGAGGTCCGCCAACGACCACCTCCCTATAGGTGTTTTTGGACACGCTGTCTCCCATTCGACTGCTTACTATACTAGGGGCTGCCCGCTCCGTATGATATTCTCTCGTATAACAAGAGAATGCAAGAAATATTCGTATTTTATGAATATAATCCATTTATTTTTCAATATCCATACGTTTTACTTAGTTTTTTGTACGGTATTGACAAAATCCTATGCATTTGCATAAGATTTATTTTGCCACAATTTATAGTACTAGTGCCGCCCTCACTAGGTATAAATATCTCATTTCGCTAGTAGTGTATGGGCAAATTCTACTAGCTATTCTCATAAATGCCTTCTTTATGCCATATCTATACAATTTATGCACTTTTATATGTATATTTGCTAATATTATACATTATTATGCCTTATAGGTATTATACCTATAAGCCATATACATACGATTTCATTTTTTTATTTATATATGGTTTTGTATTTATAACCATATACCGTATTTACTTTTATAAGGATATGATTGGCGTTTTATATAGTATTGACAAAATTATAAGTTTGACAAACACTTTTTTAGGTCTTTTAGTTAAAATTGTCATTTTTAATTGACTATCTAAACACTAGATATATTTGCACATGGAGCAAAGAGTATAAAAATTGGTCGCGTCACTAATAATATCGCGATACATTTTTACTACCATCAAAATACCACATACGTTTATATGTCCTCTTTATTTAATTTGGTTTCTAAACCTCAGGAATAGTTTTAATTATATGTGCGCTCTAAGTTGAATGAATTTCTTGAATCTCTTTACTTGAATTTCTAAGACTTAAAAATATTTATAAATAGATGTCCTATTGCATAATATTTTTTTATCGCTTCACTTATAAAATAACGATCCTGCCTTTCTACCTTTGAATAAACATTCATATAAACATGGAGAAAAAAACGTTCGCGTCACTAACAGTATGTGACGATAAAATTTTGCTAACATTAAAAGGAACATATTTTTATATGTCAACTCTTAGTTGAATTGGTCTATTGCTTAAGATTCTAGACCTTAGGAATATTTTTATATTATATGTTTGCCAATCTTCGCGTCACTAAAAAGATGACGATTCATATTGTTATTATTAGATGGTCGAGTTGTACTTATATTGATATGTTAATCAAATTGGTCTCTTACTTGAAAATCTAGACCTTAGGAATATTTTTATATTATATGTTTGCCAATCTTCGCGTCACTAATAAGATGACGATTCATATTGTTATTATTAGATGGTCGAGTTGTACTTATATTGATATGTTAATCAAATTGGTCTCTTACTTGAAAATCTAGACCTTAGGAATATTTGTATATTATATGTTTGCCAATCTTCGCGTCAGTAATAAGATGACGATTCATATTGTTATTATTAGATGGTCGAGTTGTACTTATATTGATATGTTAATCAAATTGGTCTCTTACTTGAAAATCTAGACCTTAGGAATATTTTTATATTATATGTTTGCCAATCTTCGCGTCACTAATAAGATGACGATTCATATTGTTATTATTAGATGGTCGAGTTGTACTTATATTGATATGTTAATCAAATTGGTCTCTTACTTGAAAATCTAGACCTTAGGAATATTTTTATATTATATGTTTGCCAATCTTCGCGTCACTAATAAGATGACGATTCATATTGTTATTATTAGATGGTCGAGTTGTACTTATATTGATATGTTAATCAAATTGGTCTCTTACTTGAAAATCTAGACCTTAGGAATATTTTTATATTATATGTTTGCCAATCTTCGCGTCACTAATAAGATGACGATTCATATTATTATTAGATGGTCGAGTTGTACTTATATTGATATGTTAATCAAATTGGTCTCTTACTTGAAAATCTAGACCTTAGGAATATTTTTATATTATATGTTTGCCAATCTTCGCGTCACTAATAAGATGACGATTCATATTGTTATTATTAGATGGTCGAGTTGTACTTATATTGATATGTTAATCAAATTGGTCTCTTACTTGAAAATCTAGACCTTAGGAATATTTTTATATAATATATGTTTGCCAATCTTCGCGTCACTAATAAGATGACGATTCATATTGTTATTATTAGATGGTCGAGTTGTACTTATATTGATATGTTAATCAAATTGGTCTCTTACTTGAAAATCTAGACCTTAGGAATATTTTTATATTATATGTTTGCCAATCTTCGCGTCACTAATAAGATGACGATTCATATTGTTATTATTAGATGGTCGAGTTGTACTTATATTGATATGTTAATCAAATTGGTCTCTTACTTGAAAATCTAGACCTTAGGAATGTAATATATAAAGGATTAAAAATTCGCCACAAAGCCAAGCAAACAATCAATGCATACAAATAGATTGTTGGTTGAACTTTATATAAGAAGTTCAACACAACAAATAAATTATGCAATTTTATTATCGAATCATCAAGCAAAGGATAAGCTTCAGTGGATCGCAGTATGGCAGCTGCTCAACCACTTACAACACCTTGCCTGTTACAAAAGTCGTTTACAATTGATTCTAGGCTTTGTCATTGTATTAAATAATGCTTTTATATGTAATTAGCGCGGCATCAGGTGATCAAAGATCCTCCCAATTTACTATGTTACAAATTACATTGGCATCACATCCATTGTCGTTTAAAAAGTAAATTATAAACTTTAAATGGTTTAGAAGCCATACAATGCAAATTGCCCCTTATTTATCATTGCAGTCCAGCACGGATACGACCTTAGAGGCGTTCAGGCATAATCCAACGGACGTAGCGTCATACCACTGTTCGCTCGAACAAGTATTGTGCCATTGGTCCGTACCTGCGGTTCCTCTCGTACTACGCAGGAATGCTGTCGCAACAACGTTTTGTCATTAGTAGGGTAAAACTAACCTGTCTCACGACGGTCTAAACCCAGCTCACGTTCCCTTGCATGGGTGAACAATCCAACGCTTGGTGAATTTTGCTTCACAATGATAGGAAGAGCCGACATCGAAGGATCAAAAAGCGACGTCGCTATGAACGCTTGGCCGCCACAAGCCAGTTATCCCTATGGTAACTTTTCTGACACCTCTTGTTAAAAACTCTTTAAACCAAAAGGATCGATAGGCCGAGCTTTTGCTGTCCCTGTGTGTACTGAACACCGAGATCAAGTCAGCATTTGCCCTTTTGCTCTATGTGTGGTTTCTGTCCGCACTGAGCTGGCCTTGGGACACCTCCGTTATTATTTGAGAGATGTACCGCCCCAGTCAAACTCCCTACCTGGCAATGTCCTTGAATTGGATCATACCTGAGTAATTGGAGTTATACCAAATTTTCAAATCAAAAATACATAAATGCACCGTTTTATTAAAGAATTTGTTTGCGATTATATAACAAACTCGTGATACTTTGATCAAGAAGCTTGCATCAAAACCCAATACCATAAGATATAATAAATATATCCGTATAATGGCTAGGAAATGATACACGTTCCATTTAATCAAGTAAGTAAGGAAACAATAAGAGTAGTGGTATTTCATTGGCGATACCAAACCGAGGTCTAATATCTCCCACTTATTCTACACCTCTTATGTCTCCTTACACTGCCAGATTAGAGTCAAGCTCAAAAGGGTCTTCTTTCCCCGCTAATTATTCCAAGCCCGTTCCCTTGGCTGTGGTTTCGCTAGATAGTAGATAGGGACAGTAGGAATCTCGTTAATCCATTCATGCGCGTCACTAATTAGATGACGAGGCATTTGGCTACCTTAAGAGAGTCATAGTTACTCCCGCCGTTGACCCGCGCTTACTTGAATTTCTTCACTTTGACATTCAGAGCACTGGGCAGAAATCACATTGTGTCAACACCCGCTAGGGCCATCACAATGCTTTGTTTTAATTAGACAGTCGGATTCCCCAAGTCCGTGCCAGTTCTGAATTGATTGTTAATTGATAATCGTTATAATTAATAAGAACTAATTGGTTTAACCCAATTAGTATTCTTAAAAGTTTTAGCAAGAAAGTTCCACAATTGGCTACGTAACTAAACTATCCGGGGAACAAGTAACTAACATAAATGCTAGAAACTCTATTTACCCAGAACGAGCACATAAACCATGTTATTGTTTCCCAATCAAGCCCGACTATCTCAATCTTCAGAGCCAATCCTTATCCCGAAGTTACGGATCTAATTTGCCGACTTCCCTTACCTACATTATTCTATCGACTAGAGACTCTTCACCTTGGAGACCAGCTGCGGATATTGGTACGGCCTGTTGAGAAGTTTGCGTGTCCCCACCATAAATTTTCAAGGTCCGAGGAGAAAATATCGACACAACAGTATATGTCATGCTCTTCTAGCCCATCTACCATATCTCTCTGCGAAATACTTCCATGGTAGTACGGCTATAAAACAGAAAAGAAAACTCTTCCGATATCTCTCGACGGCTTCTTTATGGTCGTTCCTGTTGCCAGGATGAGCACGAGGCCCATATTTAATAACAAACGGATACTCAACAGGTTACGGAATTGGAACCGTATTCCCTTTCGTTCAAAATTATTCAAGTATATTAATTTAGCTAGATTTTATATAATATATATATTTGTTTGGCATTTGTATTTTACTTAAAAATTTTCGGCTTTCGCCTTGAACTTAGGACCGACTAACTCGTGATCAACCACTGTTCACACGAAACCCTTCTCCACTTCAGTCCTCCAAGGTCTCATTCGATTATTTGCTACTACCACCAAGATCTGTACCAATGGCAGCTCCATGCAGGCTTACGCCAAACACTTCTACGCATACCATTGTACCTTCCTACTCACTAAAGTTTCAAAATTTATATTACAAGTAATATAAATCATCTACTTTAGCGGTAATGTATAGGTATACAACTTAAGCGCCATCCATTTTAAGGGCTAGTTGCTTCGGCAGGTGAGTTGTTACACACTCCTTAGCGGATTTCGACTTCCATGATCACCGTCCTGCTGTTTTAAGCAACCAACGCCTTTCATGGTATCTGCATGAGTTGTTAATTTGGGCACCGTAACATTACGTTTGGTTCATCCCACAGCGCCAGTTCTGCTTACCAAAAGTGGCCCACTGGGCACATTATATCATAACCTTGAACTTCATATCAAGAAAGTTAAGGTTCTTACCCATTTAAAGTTTGAGAATAGGTTAAGATCGTTTCGACCCTAAGGCCTCTAATCATTCGCTTTACCAGATAAGATTATTTTATATAATATTAAAATGCACCAGCTATCCTGAGGGAAACTTCGGAAGGAACCAGCTACTAGATGGTTCGATTGGTCTTTCGCCCCTATACTCAATTCTGACAATCGATTTGCACGTCAGAACTGTTTCGGTCTTCCATCAGGGTTTCCCCTGACTTCAACCTGATCAAGTATAGTTCACCATCTTTCGGGTCACAGCATATATGCTCAAGGTACGTTCCAGTTAGAGGCATAAATAATATAAATATCATTATACATAACTATATAGAACGCCCCGGGATTGTGTTAATTAGCTATAAATAGTTAAAAAACTAATCCCATTATTAGTCAAGTTAATTACGCTATTAGGTTTATATCCCAATAACTTGCACATATGTTAGACTCCTTGGTCCGTGTTTCAAGACGGGTCCCGAAGGTATCCTGAATCTTTCGCATTGTTAATCCTACAAGTGCAAATAATAAACACAAAAATCAATGATAATTATGCCATTATATAATTCCGAAAAATTAACGCACTGTATTCATATAAATCTATCAGTACTTTATCAAATTAATAACATTTATTCTGTGTTAAAATGCAAGCAAATTAATTTGAATAAACTATAAGTTATATTTTATGATAAATTTGGTATGCTAATAGATTACAATGTCCTTATATGGAAAAAATGCACACTATTATCATAATATTGTTTAAATATTACAATTCTAATGATGAATTTTCCATAACGGATATTCAGGTTCATCGGGCTTAACCTCTAAGCAGTTTCACGTACTGTTTAACTCTCTATTCAGAGTTCTTTTCAACTTTCCCTCACGGTACTTGTTTACTATCGGTCTCATGGTTATATTTAGTTTTAGATGGAGTTTACCACCCACTTAGTGCTGCACTATCAAGCAACACGACTCTTTGGAAACATCATCTAGTAATCATTAACGTTATACGGGCCTGGCACCCTCTATGGGTAAATGGCCTCATTTAAGAAGGACTTAAATCGTTAATTTCTCATACTAGAATATTGACGCTCCATACACTGCATCTCACATTTGCCATATAGACAAAGTGACTTAGTGCTGAACTGATTTCTTTTCGCTCGCCGCTACTAAGAAAATCCTTGTTAGTTTCTTTTCCTCCCCTAATTAATATGCTTAAATTCAGGGGGTAGTCCCATATGAGTTGAGGTTGTGTATAACTTTTATATGCAATTAATTCTTTATATATAATGATAAAACATTTTATTAAATTCGTTATATTAATAATATCTGTATATAAATGGCATTTGTTTGATTTAACGAATCAACGAAGAATAATAATATTGTCAACGGTTTTCTATTTTCTATTTTCTATCATTAATAAGAGACAATTCTAGATAAATTTTTATGCTAGACATTTCTCAGTATCATTTGATTGAAAAAGAAAATATTTCTCTTCGTTTTTCACATTCAAATTATTTACTAATGTGAGATAATGTTTTTCATATATTTTTTAATATTATGAATAAAATAATTAAATTATTATTATCCAATAATATACCATATGCTTATAAAATTTCATTATAAAATTTGTATAAGCAACTTAATTAGCATAGTCTTACAACCCTCAACCATATGTAGTCCAAGCAGCACTATAAAATTAATTAAAGTACATAACAGCATGGACTGCGATATGCGTTCAAAATGTCGATGTTCATGTGTCCTGCAGTTCACACGATGACGCACAGTTTGCTGCGTTCTTCATCGACCCATGAGCCGAGTGATCCACCGCTTAGAGTTTTATAAATTGGTTTCTTAATTTTGTCAAATATGTTTTTATTGAAAGAAATTAAAAATACACCATTTTACTGGCATATATCAATTCCTTCAATAAATTTATTTTTATACCTAAAACGAATGCTGCGAAATGTCTTAGTTTTATATAACCAATATATATCAAAGTATTTCTTTTTAAATTGCATTTATTGTAAATAAATATATATATATATATATTAATACTTTTTTAGCGATATAAATTGAAATTTATATAAAACATTAACCTGTATAAAACCAGGTACAACATTGTACATTTTAGGTTGTTGCATTATCCAATGTATGCGCATAACTGAGATGAACAATACATATCGCAACGCGTGTATATTATGGTCCATATACACACAGTATTTTAATTGTGTTTATATACAATAATAATTTAATATTATTATTTTAATAATTCGATTTGCTTGTTCGAATTTTTATTTGTTTGTTTTGGCTGCTTATTATTTCTCTCATATGTATTAAATACAATATATAATTTTAATATTTGCATTATTTCGATTTGCTTGTTCGAAATTTCATTTGATCTATATTAGATCATATACATTTTGGCAATTCATATTTTATTTGTATTACTATAATGTATTTATTATAATATAAACAAATATTTTATTAACGGTAAGGATATACAATAATAATTTAATATTATTATTTTAATAATTCGATTTGCTTGTTCGAATTTTTATTTGTTTGCTTTGGCTGCTTATTATTTCTCTCATATGCATTAAATACAATATATAATTTTAATATTTGCATTATTTCGATTTGCTTGTTCGAAATTTTATTTGATCTATATTAGATCTCATTATACATTTTGGCAATTCATATTTTATTTGTATTATTATAATGTATTTATTATAATATAAACAAATATTTTATTAACGGTAAGGATATACAATAATAATTTAATATTATTATTTTAATAATTCGATTTGCTTGTTCGAATTTTTATTTGTTTGCTTTGGCTGCTTATTAATTTCTCTCATATGTATTAAATACAATATATAATTTTAATATTTGCATTATTTCGATTTGCTTGTTCGAAATTTCATTTGATCTATAATAGATCTCATATACATTTTGGCAATTCATATTTTATTTGTAATACTATAATGTATTTATTATAATATAAACAAATATTTTATTAACGGTAAGGATATTAAAACATTAATGATCCTTCCGCAGGTTCACCTACGGAAACCTTGTTACGACTTTTACTTCCTCTAAATAATCAAGTTCGGTCAACTTTTGCGAAACAACCGTAACACGCAAGGCGTCACAGTGATCACGTCCGGAGACCTCACTAAATAATTCAATCGGTAGTAGCGACGGGCGGTGTGTACAAAGGGCAGGGACGTAATCAATGCGAGTTAATGACTCACACTTACTGGGAATTCCAAGTTCATGTGAACAGTTTCAGTTCACAATCCCAAGCATGAAAGTGGTTCAGCGGTTTACCCGGACCTCTCGGTCTAGGAAATACACGTTGATACTTTCATTGTAGCGCGCGTGCAGCCCAGGACATCTAAGGGCATCACAGACCTGTTATTGCTCAATCTCATTATTGCTAGACGCAATTTGTCCATTTAAGAAGCTAGTGTCCTTATAATGGGACAAACCAACAGGTACGGCTCCACTTATATAAACACATTCAAACACAATAAACATTTTACTGCCACCATGAATGAAGGCTATATAAGCTTCAACACCATAATCCTGAAGATATCTATTTAATATATTTGAGTCTCGTTCGTTATCGGAATTAACCAGACAAATCACTCCACGAACTAAGAACGGCCATGCACCACCACCCATAGATTCGAGAAAGAGCTATCAATCTGTCTTACACACTTATGTTCGGACCTGGTAAGTTTTCCCGTGTTGAGTCAAATTAAGCCGCAGGCTCCACTCCTGGTGGTGCCCTTCCGTCAATTCCTTTAAGTTTCAGCTTTGCAACCATACTTCCCCCGGAGCCCAAAAGCTTTGGTTTCCCGGGAAGCGACTGAGAGAGCCATAAAAGTAGCTACACCCAATTGCTAGCTGGCATCGTTTATGGTTAGAACTAGGGCGGTATCTGATCGCCTTCGAACCTCTAACTTTCGTTCTTGATTAATGAAAACATCTTTGGCAAATGCTTTCGCTTAAGTTAGTCTTACGACGGTCCAAGAATTTCACCTCTCGCGTCGTAATACTAATGCCCCCAAACTGCTTCTATTAATCATTACCTCTTGATCTGAAAACCAATGAAAGCAGAACAGAGGTCTTATTTCATTATCCCATGCACAGAATATTCAGGCATTTGAAGCCTGCTTTAAGCACTCTAATTTGTTCAAAGTAATTGTACCGGCCCACAATAACACTCGTTTAAGAGCACTAATGCAGGTTTTTAAATAGGAGGAACATATGAAAAAATACAAGTATCTAAGCACATGTAAGAACTCCACCGGTAATACGCTTACATACATAAAGGTATAGTACTAACCACAATTGTAAGTTGTACTACCCGTATGAAGCACAAGTTCAACTACGAACGTTTTAACCGCAACAACTTTAATATACGCTATTGGAGCTGGAATTACCGCGGCTGCTGGCACCAGACTTGCCCTCCAATTGGTCCTTGTTAAAGGATTTAAAGTGTACTCATTCCAATTACAGGGCCTCGGATATGAGTCCTGTATTGTTATTTTTCGTCACTACCTCCCCGAGCTGGGAGTGGGTAATTTACGCGCCTGCTGCCTTCCTTAGATGTGGTAGCCGTTTCTCAGGCTCCCTCTCCGGAATCGAACCCTGATTCCCCGTTACCCGTTGCAACCATGGTAGTCCTAGATACTACCATCAAAAGTTGATAGGGCAGACATTTGAAAGATCTGTCGTCGGTACAAGACCATACGATCTGCATGTTATCTAGAGTTCAACCAATATAACGATCTTGCGATCGCTTGGTTTTAGCCTAATAAAAGCACATGTTCCATAAGGTTCATGTTTTAATTGCATGTATTAGCTCTAGAATTACCACAGTTATCCAAGTAACTGTTAACGATCTAAGGAACCATAACTGATATAATGAGCCTTTTGCGGTTTCACTTTTAATTCGTGTGTACTTAGACATGCATGGCTTAATCTTTGAGACAAGCATATAACTACTGGCAGGATCAACCAGAATAATGTTTTTATTCATATTTCATTCATATTTTTTGAATAGAAATTAGCAATATATATGTTGTTATAGATTTTATTTCTATCGAATACGGCCATTTTTATATAGCATTCGTATACGTTTGTTTTCCAATTTATACTTGTTTCGCCACTAATAATAACAAGTTTTTATTGATGTCAAAAAGAATCATATTCTTTATAAACACAATATTTATTTTTCATATATTTTCTTTATATATGCACATTTCATTCTAAAATATCATTTTTGTTCGACATACATAATATATTGTATCCACACATGTACAATTTTTGTTTAACCAATATAAGATATTGAGTTAATCATTTGTATTTTGACGATAAATTTAAAATTTATCTATATATATCCATATAAGTCTCTGGTAATATATAAAATAGAACCGAGTGTATATTACTACTATATTTATTTCTTAAATAATATATACTTATATATTATTTATATATATACTCTTTATTATATATTATATAATTTCTTAAATAACTCTCTTAATAGCTATTTTTTATTATCAACAATATAAGTTGATATTAATATTGAAAATGTATTCATAATTACATTTTTATATTTCTTTGGTAGACTTTTATGTACTATTATTATTTAATAATACACATATAATATAAATCATGTTAGCCTACCTCCTAAAATTAACGATAAAATTCGGAAACAATTTGTTATTCTATGTACAATAGAAACTTGGCCTTTGTTTCAACGTTATTATCTTTGGGCTTAAAATATTAACCGCGGAGCCAAGTCTCGTATTCAAATAAATGAATAAAGAAACAAATTTGACGGATAATATCTTCTCTACTGACATATGTCAATAGCAGACGGCCGGCCCATTGACCATCCTATAGTAGTTTTTGGACACGCTGTCTCCCATTCGGGTATATTCAATTTACTTTGCCACTCACCCATATAGTGTTCTCTTATATAATAAGACAACGCACTTTTATATTCATTATATGGATATATTGCCTTCCTCATATTTGCCACACCACCTATAGTAGTTTTTGGACACGCTGTCTCCCATTCGGGTATATTCAATTTACTTTGCCACTCACCCATATAGTGTTCTCTTATATAATAAGAAAACGCACTTTTATTTTCATTATATGGATATATTGCCTTCCTCATATTTGCCACACCACCTATAGTAGTTTTTGGACACGCTGTCTCCCATTCGGGTATATTCAATTTACTTTGCCACTCACCCATATAGTGTTCTCTTATATAATAAGAAAACGCACTTTTATTTTCATTATATGGATATATTGCCTTCCTCATATTTGCCACACCACCTATAGTAGTTTTTGGACACGCTGTCTCCCATTCGGGTATATTCAATTCTCTTTGCCACTCACCCTTATAGTATTCTCTTATTTAATAAGAATACTAAAATACTTCTCATATTATAGATGTAATCTATTAACTTCTCAATATCCATACGGTTTATGTATGGTATTGACAAAATCGTATGCATTTGCATAAGATTTATTTTGCCACAATTTATAGTACTAGTGCCGCCCTCACTAGGTATAAATATCTCATTTCGCTAGTAGTGTATGGGCAAATTCTACTAGCTATTCTCATAAATATGTCACTTATATGCCATATCTATACAATTCATGCACTTTTATATGTATATTTGCTATATTATACATTATTATGCCTTATAGGTATTATACCTATAAGCCACATCCATACGATTATTATGTATGGTTTTTTATTCATATCCATATACTGTATTCACTTTTATATGGATATGATTGGCGTTTTATATAGTATTGACAAAATCATAAGTTTGACCAATACGAGGAGAGGTCCGCCAACGACCACCTCCCTATAGGTGTTTTTGGACACGCTGTCTCCCATTCGACTGCTTACTATACTAGGGGCTACCCGCTCCGTATGATATTCTCTCATATAACAAGAGAATGCAAGAAATATTCGTATTTTATGAATATAATCCATTTATTTTTCAATATCCATACGTTTTACTTAGTTTTTTGTACGGTATTGACAAAATCCTATGCATTTGCATAAGATTTATTTTGCCACAATTTATAGTACTAGTGCCGCCCTCACTAGGTATAAATATCTCATTTCGCTAGTAGTGTATGGGGAAATTCTACTAGCTATTCTCATAAATATGTCACTTATATGCCATATCTATACAATTCATGCACTTTTATATGTATATTTGCTATATTATACATTATTATGCCTTATAGGTATTATACCTATAAGCCACATCCATACGATTGCTTAATATAAATATATGTATAATTTTTTATACATATTTTTTTTTTATTTATGTATGGTTTTTTATTCATATCCATATACTGTATTCAATTTTATATGGATATGATTGGCGTTTTATATAGTATTGACAAAATCATAAGTTTGACCAATACGAGGAGAGGTCCGCCAACGACCACCTCCCTATAGGTGTTTTTGGACACGCTGTCTCCCATTCGACTGCTTACTATACTAGGGGCTACCCGCTCCGTATGATATTCTCTCATATAACAAGAGAATGCAAGAAATATTCGTATTTTATGAATATAATCCATTTATTTTTCAATATCCATACGTTTTACTTAGTTTTTTGTACGGTATTGACAAAATCCTATGCATTTGCATAAGATTTATTTTGCCACAATTTATAGTACTAGTGCCGCCCTCACTAGGTATAAATATCTCATTTCGCTAGTAGTGTATGGGCAAATTCTACTAGCTATTCTCATAAATATGTCACTTATATGCCATATCTATACAATTCATGCACTTTTATATGTATATTTGCTATATTATACATTATTATGCCTTATAGGTATTATACCTATAAGCCACATCCATACGATTGCTTAATATAAATATATGTATAATTTTTTATACATATTTTTTTTTATTTATGTATGGTTTTTTATTCATATCCATATACTGTATTCACTTTTATATGGATATGATTGGCGTTTTATATAGTATTGACAAAATCATAAGTTTGACCAATACGAGGAGAGGTCCGCCAACGACCACCTCCCTATAGGTGTTTTTGGACACGCTGTCTCCCATTCGACTGCTTACTATACTAGGGGCTACCCGCTCCGTATGATATTCTCTCATATAACAAGAGAATGCAAGAAATATTCGTATTTTATGAATATAATCCATTTATTTTTCAATATCCATACGTTTTACTTAGTTTTTTGTACGGTATTGACAAAATCCTATGCATTTGCATAAGATTTATTTTGCCACAATTTATAGTACTAGTGCCGCCCTCACTAGGTATAAATATCTCATTTCGCTAGTAGTGTATGGGCAAATTCTACTAGCTATTCTCATAAATATGTCACTTATATGCCATATCTATACAATTCATGCACTTTTATATGTATATTTGCTATATTATACATTATTATGCCTTATAGGTATTATACCTATAAGCCACATCCATACGATTGCTTAATATAAATATATGTATAATTTTTTATACATATTTTTTTTTATTTATGTATGGTTTTTTATTCATATCCATATACTGTATTCACTTTTATATGGATATGATTGGCGTTTTATATAGTATTGACAAAATCATAAGTTTGACCAATACGAGGAGAGGTCCGCCAACGACCACCTCCCTATAGGTGTTTTTGGACACGCTGTCTCCCATTCGACTGCTTACTATACTAGGGGCTGCCCGCTCCGTATGATATTCTCTCGTATAACAAGAGAATGCAAGAAATATTCGTATTTTATGAATATAATCCATTTATTTTTCAATATCCATACGTTTTACTTAGTTTTTTGTACGGTATTGATAAAATCCTATGCATTTGCATAAGATTTATTTTGCCACAATTTATAGTACTAGTGCCGCCCTCACTAGGTATAAATATCTCATTTCGCTAGTAGTGTATGGGCAAATTCTACTAGCTATTCTCATAAATGCCTTCTTTATGCCATATCTATACAATTTATGCACTTTTATATGTATATTTGCTAATATTATACATTATTATGCCTTATAGGTATTATACCTATAAGCCATATACATACGATTTCATTTTTTTATTTATATATGGTTTTGTATTTATAACCATATATCGTATTTACTTTTATAAGGATATGATTGGCGTTTTATATAGTATTGACAAAATTATAAGTTTGACAAACACTTTTTTAAGTCTTTTAGTTAAAATTGTCATTTTTAATTGACTATCTAAACACTAGATATATTTGCACATGGAGCAAAGAGTATAAAAATTGGTCGCGTCACTAATAATATCGCGATACATTTTTACTACCATCAAAATACCACATACGTTTATATGTCCTCTTTATTTAATTTGGTTTCTAAACCTCAGGAATAGTTTTAATTATATGTGCGCTCTAAGTTGAATGAATTTCTTGAATCTCTTTACTTGAATTTCTAAGACTTAAAAATATTTATAAATAGATGTCCTATTGCATAATATTTTTTTATCGCTTCACTTATAAAATAACGATCCTGCCTTTCTACCTTTGAATAAACATTCATATAAACATGGAGAAAAAAACGTTCGCGTCACTAACAGTATGTGACGATAAAATTTTGCTAACATTAAAAGGAACATATTTTTATATGTCAACTCTTAGTTGAATTGGTCTATTGCTTAAGATTCTAGACCTTAGGAATATTTTTATATTATATGTTTGCCAATCTTCGCGTCACTAAAAAGATGACGATTCATATTGTTATTATTAGATGGTCGAGTTGTACTTATATTGATATGTTAATCAAATTGGTCTCTTACTTGAAAATCTAGACCTTAGGAATATTTTTATATTATATGTTTGCCAATCTTCGCGTCACTAATAAGATGACGATTCATATTGTTATTATTAGATGGTCGAGTTGTACTTATATTGATATGTTAATCAAATTGGTCTCTTACTTGAAAATCTAGACCTTAGGAATATTTGTATATTATATGTTTGCCAATCTTCGCGTCAGTAATAAGATGACGATTCATATTGTTATTATTAGATGGTCGAGTTGTACTTATATTGATATGTTAATCAAATTGGTCTCTTACTTGAAAATCTAGACCTTAGGAATATTTTTATATTATATGTTTGCCAATCTTCGCGTCACTAATAAGATGACGATTCATATTGTTATTATTAGATGGTCGAGTTGTACTTATATTGATATGTTAATCAAATTGGTCTCTTACTTGAAAATCTAGACCTTAGGAATATTTTTATATTATATGTTTGCCAATCTTCGCGTCACTAATAAGATGACGATTCATATTGTTATTATTAGATGGTCGAGTTGTACTTATATTGATATGTTAATCAAATTGGTCTCTTACTTGAAAATCTAGACCTTAGGAATATTTTTATATTATATGTTTGCCAATCTTCGCGTCACTAATAAGATGACGATTCATATTATTATTAGATGGTCGAGTTGTACTTATATTGATATGTTAATCAAATTGGTCTCTTACTTGAAAATCTAGACCTTAGGAATATTTTTATATTATATGTTTGCCAATCTTCGCGTCACTAATAAGATGACGATTCATATTGTTATTATTAGATGGTCGAGTTGTACTTATATTGATATGTTAATCAAATTGGTCTCTTACTTGAAAATCTAGACCTTAGGAATATTTTTATATTATATGTTTGCCAATCTTCGCGTCACTAATAAGATGACGATTCATATTGTTATTATTAGATGGTCGAGTTGTACTTATATTGATATGTTAATCAAATTGGTCTCTTACTTGAAAACTAGACCTTAGGAATATTTTTATATTATATGTTTGCCAATCTTCGCGTCACTAATAAGATGACGATTTATATTGTTATTATTAGATGGTCGAGTTGTACTTATATTGATATGTTAATCAAATTGGTCTCTTACTTGAAAATCTAGACCTTAGGAATGTAATATATAAAGGATTAAAAATTCGCCACAAAGCCAAGCAAACAATCAATGCATACAAATAGATTGTTGGTTGAACTTTATATAAGAAGTTCAACACAACAAATAAATTATGCAATTTTATTATCGAATCATCAAGCAAAGGATAAGCTTCAGTGGATCGCAGTATGGCAGCTGCTCAACCACTTACAACACCTTGCCTGTTACAAAAGTCGTTTACAATTGATTCTAGGCTTTGTCATTGTATTAAATAATGCTTTTATATGTAACTAGCGCGGCATCAGGTGATCAAAGATCCTCCCAATTTACTATGTTACAAATTACATTGGCATCACATCCATTGTCGTTTAAAAAGTAAATTATAAACTTTAAATGGTTTAGAAGCCATACAATGCAAATTGCCCCTTATTTATCATTGCAGTCCAGCACGGATACGACCTTAGAGGCGTTCAGGCATAATCCAACGGACGTAGCGTCATACCACTGTTCGCTCGAACAAGTATTGTGTCATTGGTCCGTACCTGCGGTTCCTCTCGTACTACGCAGGAATGCTGTCGCAACAACGTTTTGTCATTAGTAGGGTAAAACTAACCTGTCTCACGACGGTCTAAACCCAGCTCACGTTCCCTTGCATGGGTGAACAATCCAACGCTTGGTGAATTTTGCTTCACAATGATAGGAAGAGCCGACATCGAAGGATCAAAAAGCGACGTCGCTATGAACGCTTGGCCGCCACAAGCCAGTTATCCCTATGGTAACTTTTCTGACACCTCTTGTTAAAAACTCTTTAAACCAAAAGGATCGATAGGCCGAGCTTTTGCTGTCCCTGTGTGTACTGAACACCGAGATCAAGTCAGCATTTGCCCTTTTGCTCTATGTGTGGTTTCTGTCCGCACTGAGCTGGCCTTGGGACACCTCCGTTATTATTTGAGAGATGTACCGCCCCAGTCAAACTCCCTACCTGGCAATGTCCTTGAATTGGATCATACCTGAGTAATTGGAGTTATACCAAATTTTCAAATCAAAAATACATAAATGCACCGTTTTATTAAAGAATTTGTTTGCGATTATATAACAAACTCGTGATACTTTGATCAAGAAGCTTGCATCAAAACCCAATACCATAAGATATAATAAATATATCCGTATAATGGCTAGGAAATGATACACGTTCCATTTAATCAAGTAAGTAAGGAAACAATAAGAGTAGTGGTATTTCATTGGCGATACCAAACCGAGGTCTAATATCTCCCACTTATTCTACACCTCTTATGTCTCCTTACACTGCCAGATTAGAGTCAAGCTCAAAAGGGTCTTCTTTCCCCGCTAATTATTCCAAGCCCGTTCCCTTGGCTGTGGTTTCGCTAGATAGTAGATAGGGACAGTAGGAATCTCGTTAATCCATTCATGCGCGTCACTAATTAGATGACGAGGCATTTGGCTACCTTAAGAGAGTCATAGTTACTCCCGCCGTTGACCCGCGCTTACTTGAATTTCTTCACTTTGACATTCAGAGCACTGGGCAGAAATCACATTGTGTCAACACCCGCTAGGGCCATCACAATGCTTTGTTTTAATTAGACAGTCGGATTCCCCAAGTCCGTGCCAGTTCTGAATTGATTGTTAATTGATAATCGTTATAATTAATAAGAACTAATTGGTTTAACCCAATTAGTATTCTTAAAAATTTTAGCAAGAAAGTTCCACAATTGGCTACGTAACTAAACTATCCGGGGAACAAGTAACTAACATAAATGCTAGAAACTCTATTTACCCAGAACGAGCACATAAACCATGTTATTGTTTCCCAATCAAGCCCGACTATCTCAATCTTCAGAGCCAATCCTTATCCCGAAGTTACGGATCTAATTTGCCGACTTCCCTTACCTACATTATTCTATCGACTAGAGACTCTTCACCTTGGAGACCAGCTGCGGATATTGGTACGGCCTGTTGAGAAGTTTGCGTGTCCCCACCATAAATTTTCAAGGTCCGAGGAGAAAATATCGACACAACAGTATATGTCATGCTCTTCTAGCCCATCTACCATATCTCTCTGCGAAAGACTTCCATGGTAGTACGGCTATAAAACAGAAAAGAAAACTCTTCCGATATCTCTCGACGGCTTCTTTATGGTCGTTCCTGTTGCCAGGATGAGCACGAGGCCCATATTTAATAACAAACGGATACTCAACAGGTTACGGAATTGGAACCGTATTCCCTTTCGTTCAAAATTATTCAAGTATATTAATTTAGCTAGATTTTATATAATATATATATTTGTTTGGCATTTGTATTTTACTTGAAAATTTTCGGCTTTCGCCTTGAACTTAGGACCGACTAACTCGTGATCAACCACTGTTCACACGAAACCCTTCTCCACTTCAGTCCTCCAAGGTCTCATTCGATTATTTGCTACTACCACCAAGATCTGTACCAATGGCAGCTCCATGCAGGCTTACGCCAAACACTTCTACGCATACCATTGTACCTTCCTACTCACTAAAGTTTCAAAATTTATATTACAAGTAATATAAATCATCTACTTTAGCGGTAATGTATAGGTATACAACTTAAGCGCCATCCATTTTAAGGGCTAGTTGCTTCGGCAGGTGAGTTGTTACACACTCCTTAGCGGATTTCGACTTCCATGATCACCGTCCTGCTGTTTTAAGCAACCAACGCCTTTCATGGTATCTGCATGAGTTGTTAATTTGGGCACCGTAACATTACGTTTGGTTCATCCCACAGCGCCAGTTCTGCTTACCAAAAGTGGCCCACTGGGCACATTATATCATAACCTTGAACTTCATATCAAGAAAGTTAAGGTTCTTACCCATTTAAAGTTTGAGAATAGGTTAAGATCGTTTCGACCCTAAGGCCTCTAATCATTCGCTTTACCAGATAAGATTATTTTATATAATATTAAAATGCACCAGCTATCCTGAGGGAAACTTCGGAAGGAACCAGCTACTAGATGGTTCGATTGGTCTTTCGCCCCTATACTCAATTCTGACAATCGATTTGCACGTCAGAACTGTTTCGGTCTTCCATCAGGGTTTCCCCTGACTTCAACCTGATCAAGTATAGTTCACCATCTTTCGGGTCACAGCATATATGCTCAAGGTACGTTCCAGTTAGAGGCATAAATAATATAAATATCATTATACATAACTATATAGAACGCCCCGGGATTGTGTTAATTAGCTATAAATAGTTAAAAAACTAATCCCATTATTAGTCAAGTTAATTACGCTATTAGGTTTATATCCCAATAACTTGCACATATGTTAGACTCCTTGGTCCGTGTTTCAAGACGGGTCCCGAAGGTATCCTGAATCTTTCGCATTGTTAATCCTACAAGTGCATATAATAAACACAAAAATCAATGATAATTATGCCATTATATAATTCCGAAAAATTAACGCACTGTATTCATATAAATCTATCAGCACTTTATCAAATTAATAACATTTATTCTGTGTTAAAATGCAAGCAAATTAATTTGAATAAACTATAAGTTATATTTTATGATAAATTTGGTATGCTAATAGATTACAATGTCCTTATATGGAAAAAATGCACACTATTATCATAATATTGTTTAAATATTACAATTCTAATGATGAATTTTCCATAACGGATATTCAGGTTCATCGGGCTTAACCTCTAAGCAGTTTCACGTACTGTTTAACTCTCTATTCAGAGTTCTTTTCAACTTTCCCTCACGGTACTTGTTTACTATCGGTCTCATGGTTATATTTAGTTTTAGATGGAGTTTACCACCCACTTAGTGCTGCACTATCAAGCAACACGACTCTTTGGAAACATCATCTAGTAATCATTAACGTTATACGGGCCTGGCACCCTCTATGGGTAAATGGCCTCATTTAAGAAGGACTTAAATCGTTAATTTCTCATACTAGAATATTGACGCTCCATACACTGCATCTCACATTTGCCATATAGACAAAGTGACTTAGTGCTGAACTGATTTCTTTTCGCTCGCCGCTACTAAGAAAATCCTTGTTAGTTTCTTTTCCTCCCCTAATTAATATGCTTAAATTCAGGGGGTAGTCCCATATGAGTTGAGGTTGTGTATAACTTTTATATGCAATTAATTCTTTATATATAATGATAAAACATTTTATTAAATTCGTTATATTAATAATATCTGTATATAAATGGCATTTGTTTGATTTAACGAATCAACGAAGAACAATAATATTGTCAACGGTTTTCTATTTTCTAATCATTAATAAGAGACAATTCTAGATAAATTTTTATGCTAGACATTTCTCAGTATCATTTGATTGAAAAAGAAAATATTTCTCTTCGTTTTTCACATTCAAATTATTTACTAATGTGAGATAATGTTTTTCATATATTTTTTAATATTATGAATAAAATAATTAAATTATTATTATCCAATAATATACCATATGCTTATAAAATTTCATTATAAAATTTGTATAAGCAACTTAATTAGCATAGTCTTACAACCCTCAACCATATGTAGTCCAAGCAGCACTATAAAATTAATTAAAGTACATAACAGCATGGACTGCGATATGCGTTCAAAATGTCGATGTTCATGTGTCCTGCAGTTCACACGATGACGCACAGTTTGCTGCGTTCTTCATCGACCCATGAGCCGAGTGATCCACCGCTTAGAGTTTTATAAATTGGTTTCTTAATTTTGTCAAATATGTTTTTATTGAAAGAAATTAAAAATACACCATTTTACTGGCATATATCAATTCCTTCAATAAATTTATTTTTATACCTAAAACGAATGCTGCGAAATGTCTTAGTTTTATATAACCAATATATATCAAAGTATTTCTTTTTAAATTGCATTTATTGTAAATAAATATATATATATATATATTAATACTTTTTTAGCGATATAAATTGAAATTTATATAAAACATTAACCTGTATAAAACCAGGTACAACATTGTACATTTTAGGTTGTTGCATTATCCAATGTATGCGCATAACTGAGATGAACAATACATATCGCAACGCGTGTATATTATGGTCCATATACACACAGTATTTTAATTGTGTTTATATACAATAATAATTTAATATTATTATTTTAATAATTCGATTTGCTTGTTCGAATTTTTATTTGTTTGTTTTGGCTGCTTATTATTTCTCTCATATGTATTAAATACAATATATAATTTTAATATTTGCATTATTTCGATTTGCTTGTTCGAAATTTCATTTGATCTATATTAGATCATATACATTTTGGCAATTCATATTTTATTTGTATTACTATAATGTATTTATTATAATATAAACAAATATTTTATTAACGGTAAGGATATACAATAATAATTTAATATTATTATTTTAATAATTCGATTTGCTTGTTCGAATTTTTATTTGTTTGCTTTGGCTGCTTATTATTTCTCTCATATGTATTAAATACAATATATAATTTTAATATTTGCATTATTTCGATTTGCTTGTTCGAAATTTTATTTGATCTATATTAGATCTCATATACATTTTGGCAATTCATATTTTATTTGTATTATTATAATGTATTTATTATAATATAAACAAATATTTTATTAACGGTAAGGATATACAATAATAATTTAATATTATTATTTTAATAATTCGATTTGCTTGTTCGAATTTTTATTTGTTTGCTTTGGCTGCTTATTAATTTCTCTCATATGTATTAAATACAATATATAATTTTAATATTTGCATTATTTCGATTTGCTTGTTCGAAATTTCATTTGATCTATAATAGATCTCATATACATTTTGGCAATTCATATTTTATTTGTAATACTATAATGTATTTATTATAATATAAACAAATATTTTATTAACGGTAAGGATATTAAAACATTAATGATCCTTCCGCAGGTTCACCTACGGAAACCTTGTTACGACTTTTACTTCCTCTAAATAATCAAGTTCGGTCAACTTTTGCGAAACAACCGTAACACGCAAGGCGTCACAGTGATCACGTCCGGAGACCTCACTAAATAATTCAATCGGTAGTAGCGACGGGCGGTGTGTACAAAGGGCAGGGACGTAATCAATGCGAGTTAATGACTCACACTTACTGGGAATTCCAAGTTCATGTGAACAGTTTCAGTTCACAATCCCAAGCATGAAAGTGGTTCAGCGGTTTACCCGGACCTCTCGGTCTAGGAAATACACGTTGATACTTTCATTGTAGCGCGCGTGCAGCCCAGGACATCTAAGGGCATCACAGACCTGTTATTGCTCAATCTCATTATTGCTAGACGCAATTTGTCCATTTAAGAAGCTAGTGTCCTTATAATGGGACAAACCAACAGGTACGGCTCCACTTATATAAACACATTCAAACACAATAAACATTTTACTGCCACCATGAATGAAGGCTATATAAGCTTCAACACCATAATCCTGAAGATATCTATTTAATATATTTGAGTCTCGTTCGTTATCGGAATTAACCAGACAAATCACTCCACGAACTAAGAACGGCCATGCACCACCACCCATAGATTCGAGAAAGAGCTATCAATCTGTCTTACACACTTATGTTCGGACCTGGTAAGTTTTCCCGTGTTGAGTCAAATTAAGCCGCAGGCTCCACTCCTGGTGGTGCCCTTCCGTCAATTCCTTTAAGTTTCAGCTTTGCAACCATACTTCCCCCGGAGCCCAAAAGCTTTGGTTTCCCGGGAAGCGACTGAGAGAGCCATAAAAGTAGCTACACCCAATTGCTAGCTGGCATCGTTTATGGTTAGAACTAGGGCGGTATCTGATCGCCTTCGAACCTCTAACTTTCGTTCTTGATTAATGAAAACATCTTTGGCAAATGCTTTCGCTTAAGTTAGTCTTACGACGGTCCAAGAATTTCACCTCTCGCGTCGTAATACTAATGCCCCCAAACTGCTTCTATTAATCATTACCTCTTGATCTGAAAACCAATGAAAGCAGAACAGAGGTCTTATTTCATTATCCCATGCACAGAATATTCAGGCATTTGAAGCCTGCTTTAAGCACTCTAATTTGTTCAAAGTAATTGTACCGGCCCACAATAACACTCGTTTAAGAGCACTAATGCAGGTTTTTAAATAGGAGGAACATATGAAAAAATACAAGTATCTAAGCACATGTAAGAACTCCACCGGTAATACGCTTACATACATAAAGGTATAGTACTAACCACAATTGTAAGTTGTACTACCCGTATGAAGCACAAGTTCAACTACGAACGTTTTAACCGCAACAACTTTAATATACGCTATTGGAGCTGGAATTACCGCGGCTGCTGGCACCAGACTTGCCCTCCAATTGGTCCTTGTTAAAGGATTTAAAGTGTACTCATTCCAATTACAGGGCCTCGGATATGAGTCCTGTATTGTTATTTTTCGTCACTACCTCCCCGAGCTGGGAGTGGGTAATTTACGCGCCTGCTGCCTTCCTTAGATGTGGTAGCCGTTTCTCAGGCTCCCTCTCCGGAATCGAACCCTGATTCCCCGTTACCCGTTGCAACCATGGTAGTCCTAGATACTACCATCAAAAGTTGATAGGGCAGACATTTGAAAGATCTGTCGTCGGTACAAGACCATACGATCTGCATGTTATCTAGAGTTCAACCAATATAACGATCTTGCGATCGCTTGGTTTTAGCCTAATAAAAGCACATGTTCCATAAGGTTCATGTTTTAATTGCATGTATTAGCTCTAGAATTACCACAGTTATCCAAGTAACTGTTAACGATCTAAGGAACCATAACTGATATAATGAGCCTTTTGCGGTTTCACTTTTAATTCGTGTGTACTTAGACATGCATGGCTTAATCTTTGAGACAAGCATATAACTACTGGCAGGATCAACCAGAATAATGTTTTTATTCATATTTCATTCATATTTTTTGAATAGAAATTAGCAATATATATGTTGTTATAGATTTTATTTCTATCGAATACGGCCATTTTTATATAGCATTCGTATACGTTTGTTTTCCAATTTATACTTGTTTCGCCACTAATAATAACAAGTTTTTATTGATGTCAAAAAGAATCATATTCTTTATAAACACAATATTTATTTTTCATATATTTTCTTTATATATGCACATTTCATTCTAAAATATCATTTTTGTTCGACATACATAATATATTGTATCCACACATGTACAATTTTTGTTTAACCAATATAAGATATTGAGTTAATCATTTGTATTTTGACGATAAATTTAAAATTTATCTATATATATCCATATAAGTCTCTGGTAATATATAAAATAGAACCGAGTGTATATATATAATTATTACTACTATATTTATTTCTTAAATAATATATACTTATATATTATTTATATATATACTCTTTATTATATATTATATAATTTCTTAAATAACTCTCTTAATAGCTATTTTTTATTATCAACAATATAAGTTGATATTAATATTGAAAATGTATTCATAATTACATTTTTATATTTCTTTGGTAGACTTTTATGTACTATTATTATTTAATAATACACATATAATATAAATCATGTTAGCCTACCTCCTAAAATTAACGATAAAATTCGGAAACAATTTGTTATTCTATGTACAATAGAAACTTGGCCTTTGTTTCAACGTTATTATCTTTGGGCTTAAAATATTAACCGCGGAGCCAAGTCTCGTATTCAAATAAATGAATAAAGAAACAAATTTGACGGATAATATCTTCTCTACTGACATATGTCAATAGCAGACGGCCGGCCCATTGACCATCCTATAGTAGTTTTTGGACACGCTGTCTCCCATTCGGGTATATTCAATTTACTTTGCCACTCACCCATATAGTGTTCTCTTATATAATAAGACAACGCACTTTTATATTCATTATATGGATATATTGCCTTCCTCATATTTGCCACACCACCTATAGTAGTTTTTGGACACGCTGTCTCCCATTCGGGTATATTCAATTTACTTTGCCACTCACCCATATAGTGTTCTCTTATATAATAAGAAAACGCACTTTTATTTTCATTATATGGATATATTGCCTTCCTCATATTTGCCACACCACCTATAGTAGTTTTTGGACACGCTGTCTCCCATTCGGGTATATTCAATTTACTTTGCCACTCACCCATATAGTGTTCTCTTATATAATAAGAAAACGCACTTTTATTTTCATTATATGGATATATTGCCTTCCTCATATTTGCCACACCACCTATAGTAGTTTTTGGACACGCTGTCTCCCATTCGGGTATATTCAATTCTCTTTGCCACTCACCCTTATAGTATTCTCTTATTTAATAAGAATACTAAAATACTTCTCATATTATAGATGTAATCTATTAACTTCTCAATATCCATACGGTTTATGTATGGTATTGACAAAATCCTATGCATTTGCATAAGATTTATTTTGCCACAATTTATAGTACTAGTGCCGCCCTCACTAGGTATAAATATCTCATTTCGCTAGTAGTGTATGGGCAAATTCTACTAGCTATTCTCATAAATATGTCACTTATATGCCATATCTATACAATTCATGCACTTTTATATGTATATTTGCTATATTATACATTATTATGCCTTATAGGTATTATACCTATAAGCCACATCCATACGATTGCTTAATATAAATATATGTATAATTTTTTATACATATTTTTTTTTATTTATGTATGGTTTTTTATTCATATCCATATACTGTATTCACTTTTATATGGATATGATTGGCGTTTTATATAGTATTGACAAAATCATAAGTTTGACCAATACGAGGAGAGGTCCGCCAACGACCACCTCCCTATAGGTGTTTTTGGACACGCTGTCTCCCATTCGACTGCTTACTATACTAGGGGCTACCCGCTCCGTATGATATTCTCTCATATAACAAGAGAATGCAAGAAATATTCGTATTTTATGAATATAATCCATTTATTTTTCAATATCCATACGTTTTACTTAGTTTTTTGTACGGTATTGACAAAATCCTATGCATTTGCATAAGATTTATTTTGCCACAATTTATAGTACTAGTGCCGCCCTCACTAGGTATAAATATCTCATTTCGCTAGTAGTGTATGGGGAAATTCTACTAGCTATTCTCATAAATATGTCACTTATATGCCATATCTATACAATTCATGCACTTTATGTATATTTGCTATATTATACATTATTATGCCTTATAGGTATTATACCTATAAGCCACATCCATACGATTGCTTAATATAAATATATGTATAATTTTTTATACATATTTTTTTTTTATTTATGTATGGTTTTTTATTCATATCCATATACTGTATTCAATTTTATATGGATATGATTGGCGTTTTATATAGTATTGACAAAATCATAAGTTTGACCAATACGAGGAGAGGTCCGCCAACGACCACCTCCCTATAGGTGTTTTTGGACACGCTGTCTCCCATTCGACTGCTTACTATACTAGGGGCTACCCGCTCCGTATGATATTCTCTCATATAACAAGAGAATGCAAGAAATATTCGTATTTTATGAATATAATCCATTTATTTTTCAATATCCATACGTTTTACTTAGTTTTTTGTACGGTATTGACAAAATCCTATGCATTTGCATAAGATTTATTTTGCCACAATTTATAGTACTAGTGCCGCCCTCACTAGGTATAAATATCTCATTTCGCTAGTAGTGTATGGGCAAATTCTACTAGCTATTCTCATAAATATGTCACTTATATGCCATATCTATACAATTCATGCACTTTTATATGTATATTTGCTATATTATACATTATTATGCCTTATAGGTATTATACCTATAAGCCACATCCATACGATTGCTTAATATAAATATATGTATAATTTTTTATACATATTTTTTTTTTATTTATGTATGGTTTTTTATTCATATCCATATACTGTATTCAATTTTATATGGATATGATTGGCGTTTTATATAGTATTGACAAAATCATAAGTTTGACCAATACGAGGAGAGGTCCGCCAACGACCACCTCCCTATAGGTGTTTTTGGACACGCTGTCTCCCATTCGACTGCTTACTATACTAGGGGCTACCCGCTCCGTATGATATTCTCTCATATAACAAGAGAATGCAAGAAATATTCGTTTTTTATGAATATAATCCATTTATTTTTCAATATCCATACGTTTTACTTAGTTTTTTGTACGGTATTGACAAAATCCTATGCATTTGCATAAGATTTATTTTGCCACAATTTATAGTACTAGTGCCGCCCTCACTAGGTATAAATATCTCATTTCGCTAGTAGTGTATGGGCAAATTCTACTAGCTATTCTCATAAATATGTCACTTATATGCCATATCTATACAATTCATGCACTTTTATATGTATATTTGCTATATTATACATTATTATGCCTTATAGGTATTATACCTATAAGCCACATCCATACGATTGCTTAATATAAATATATGTATAATTTTTTATACATATTTTTTTTTATTTATGTATGGTTTTTTATTCATATCCATATACTGTATTCACTTTTATATGGATATGATTGGCGTTTTATATAGTATTGACAAAATCATAAGTTTGACCAATACGAGGAGAGGTCCGCCAACGACCACCTCCCTATAGGTGTTTTTGGACACGCTGTCTCCCATTCGACTGCTTACTATACTAGGGGCTACCCGCTCCGTATGATATTCTCTCATATAACAAGAGAATGCAAGAAATATTCGTATTTTATGAATATAATCCATTTATTTTTCAATATCCATACGTTTTACTTAGTTTTTTGTACGGTATTGACAAAATCCTATGCATTTGCATAAGATTTATTTTGCCACAATTTATAGTACTAGTGCCGCCCTCACTAGGTATAAATATCTCATTTCGCTAGTAGTGTATGGGCAAATTCTACTAGCTATTCTCATAAATATGTCACTTATATGCCATATCTATACAATTCATGCACTTTTATATGTATATTTGCTATATTATACATTATTATGCCTTATAGGTATTATACCTATAAGCCACATCCATACGATTGCTTAATATAAATATATGTATAATTTTTTATACATATTTTTTTTTATTTATGTATGGTTTTTTATTCATATCCATATACTGTATTCACTTTTATATGGATATGATTGGCGTTTTATATAGTATTGACAAAATCATAAGTTTGACCAATACGAGGAGAGGTCCGCCAACGACCACCTCCCTATAGGTGTTTTTGGACACGCTGTCTCCCATTCGACTGCTTACTATACTAGGGGCTGCCCGCTCCGTATGATATTCTCTCGTATAACAAGAGAATGCAAGAAATATTCGTATTTTATGAATATAATCCATTTATTTTTCAATATCCATACGTTTTACTTAGTTTTTTGTACGGTATTGACAAAATCCTATGCATTTGCATAAGATTTATTTTGCCACAATTTATAGTACTAGTGCCGCCCTCACTAGGTATAAATATCTCATTTCGCTAGTAGTGTATGGGCAAATTCTACTAGCTATTCTCATAAATGCCTTCTTTATGCCATATCTATACAATTTATGCACTTTTATATGTATATTTGCTAATATTATACATTATTATGCCTTATAGGTATTATACCTATAAGCCATATACATACGATTTCATTTTTTTATTTATATATGGTTTTGTATTTATAACCATATACCGTATTTACTTTTATAAGGATATGATTGGCGTTTTATATAGTATTGACAAAATTATAAGTTTGACAAACACTTTTTTAAGTCTTTTAGTTAAAATTGTCATTTTTAATTGACTATCTAAACACTAGATATATTTGCACATGGAGCAAAGAGTATAAAAATTGGTCGCGTCACTAATAATATCGCGATACATTTTTACTACCATCAAAATACCACATACGTTTATATGTCCTCTTTATTTAATTTGGTTTCTAAACCTCAGGAATAGTTTTAATTATATGTGCGCTCTAAGTTGAATGAATTTCTTGAATCTCTTTACTTGAATTTCTAAGACTTAAAAATATTTATAATATTTATATTTTGAATAAACATTCATATAAACATGGAGAAAAAAACGTTCGCGTCACTAACAGTATGTGACGATAAAATTTTGCTAACATTAAAAGGAACATATTTTTATATGTCAACTCTTAGTTGAATTGGTCTATTGCTTAAGATTCTAGACCTTAGGAATATTTTTATATTATATGTTTGCCAATCTTCGCGTCACTAAAAAGATGACGATTCATATTGTTATTATTAGATGGTCGAGTTGTACTTATATTGATATGTTAATCAAATTGGTCTCTTACTTGAAAATCTAGACCTTAGGAATATTTTTATATTATATGTTTGCCAATCTTCGCGTCACTAATAAGATGACGATTCATATTGTTATTATTAGATGGTCGAGTTGTACTTATATTGATATGTTAATCAAATTGGTCTCTTACTTGAAAATCTAGACCTTAGGAATATTTGTATATTATATGTTTGCCAATCTTCGCGTCAGTAATAAGATGACGATTCATATTGTTATTATTAGATGGTCGAGTTGTACTTATATTGATATGTTAATCAAATTGGTCTCTTACTTGAAAATCTAGACCTTAGGAATATTTTTATATTATATGTTTGCCAATCTTCGCGTCACTAATAAGATGACGATTCATATTGTTATTATTAGATGGTCGAGTTGTACTTATATTGATATGTTAATCAAATTGGTCTCTTACTTGAAAATCTAGACCTTAGGAATATTTTTATATTATATGTTTGCCAATCTTCGCGTCACTAATAAGATGACGATTCATATTGTTATTATTAGATGGTCGAGTTGTACTTATATTGATATGTTAATCAAATTGGTCTCTTACTTGAAAATCTAGACCTTAGGAATATTTTTATATTATATGTTTGCCAATCTTCGCGTCACTAATAAGATGACGATTCATATTGTTATTATTAGATGGTCGAGTTGTACTTATATTGATATGTTAATCAAATTGGTCTCTTACTTGAAAATCTAGACCTTAGGAATATTTTTATATTATATGTTTGCCAATCTTCGCGTCACTAATAAGATGACGATTCATATTGTTATTATTAGATGGTCGAGTTGTACTTATATTGATATGTTAATCAAATTGGTCTCTTACTTGAAAATCTAGACCTTAGGAATATTTTTATATTATATGTTTGCCAATCTTCGCGTCACTAATAAGATGACGATTCATATTATTATTAGATGGTCGAGTTGTACTTATATTGATATGTTAATCAAATTGGTCTCTTACTTGAAAATCTAGACCTTAGGAATATTTTTATATTATATGTTTGCCAATCTTCGCGTCACTAATAAGATGACGATTCATATTGTTATTATTAGATGGTCGAGTTGTACTTATATTGATATGTTAATCAAATTGGTCTCTTACTTGAAAATCTAGACCTTAGGAATATTTTTATATTATATGTTTGCCAATCTTCGCGTCACTAATAAGATGACGATTCATATTGTTATTATTAGATGGTCGAGTTGTACTTATATTGATATGTTAATCAAATTGGTCTCTTACTTGAAAATCTAGACCTTAGGAATGTAATATATAAAGGATTAAAAATTCGCCACAAAGCCAAGCAAACAATCAATGCATACAAATAGATTGTTGGTTGAACTTTATATAAGAAGTTCAACACAACAAATAAATTATGCAATTTTATTATCGAATCATCAAGCAAAGGATAAGCTTCAGTGGATCGCAGTATGGCAGCTGCTCAACCACTTACAACACCTTGCCTGTTACAAAAGTCGTTTACAATTGATTCTAGGCTTTGTCATTGTATTAAATAATGCTTTTATATGTAACTAGCGCGGCATCAGGTGATCAAAGATCCTCCCAATTTACTATGTTACAAATTACATTGGCATCACATCCATTGTCGTTTAAAAAGTAAATTATAAACTTTAAATGGTTTAGAAGCCATACAATGCAAATTGCCCCTTATTTATCATTGCAGTCCAGCACGGATACGACCTTAGAGGCGTTCAGGCATAATCCAACGGACGTAGCGTCATACCACTGTTCGCTCGAACAAGTATTGTGCCATTGGTCCGTACCTGCGGTTCCTCTCGTACTACGCAGGAATGCTGTCGCAACAACGTTTTGTCATTAGTAGGGTAAAACTAACCTGTCTCACGACGGTCTAAACCCAGCTCACGTTCCCTTGCATGGGTGAACAATCCAACGCTTGGTGAATTTTGCTTCACAATGATAGGAAGAGCCGACATCGAAGGATCAAAAAGCGACGTCGCTATGAACGCTTGGCCGCCACAAGCCAGTTATCCCTATGGTAACTTTTCTGACACCTCTTGTTAAAAACTCTTTAAACCAAAAGGATCGATAGGCCGAGCTTTTGCTGTCCCTGTGTGTACTGAACACCGAGATCAAGTCAGCATTTGCCCTTTTGCTCTATGTGTGGTTTCTGTCCGCACTGAGCTGGCCTTGGGACACCTCCGTTATTATTTGAGAGATGTACCGCCCCAGTCAAACTCCCTACCTGGCAATGTCCTTGAATTGGATCATACCTGAGTAATTGGAGTTATACCAAATTTTCAAATCAAAAATACATAAATGCACCGTTTTATTAAAGAATTTGTTTGCGATTATATAACAAACTCGTGATACTTTGATCAAGAAGCTTGCATCAAAACCCAATACCATAAGATATAATAAATATATCCGTATAATGGCTAGGAAATGATACACGTTCCATTTAATCAAGTAAGTAAGGAAACAATAAGAGTAGTGGTATTTCATTGGCGATACCAAACCGAGGTCTAATATCTCCCACTTATTCTACACCTCTTATGTCTCCTTACACTGCCAGATTAGAGTCAAGCTCAAAAGGGTCTTCTTTCCCCGCTAATTATTCCAAGCCCGTTCCCTTGGCTGTGGTTTCGCTAGATAGTAGATAGGGACAGGTGTGTCTCGGATCCCTCCGAACTTATTTAACGTGACGTGTTCCGCACTGAAGGGATTACAGCCACGGCATTCTAATATACCCACAAGGGAGTATATAATGCAAGGGTCTGGGTAAGCGCCAAACCAACGCCCTGGACTAGAAGCTATAGCTATGTACATAGCAACCACCCCAGTAGCAATTTAAGTACTTGCTTGTCGGGCAAGCACTCCCCCTTGCATAGGGGCGAGATCTATCTAAAATCTCTACTGTTCTTTGGGTCGCAGCACCCGAGTTGTATTAACGCAACATCCACGTCGAGCCCGGGGACTCTACCCGCGATATAGGTGTCAACCACAGCCACCACGAAACTCCCACTAGGGGGCCGACCTCAATGAGTAGCCTTGGAGAACCACTCAACCCGTGGCACCGAAATTTCAGGCTCGGTGGGCCTCACCCCTTCAGCTCCGACAAGCTCGGATGGGGCAACCATGTCATATTAGTCGCCTCCTACGACAAGCAATGACAAGCTGTGGCAGTATTCTTCGCCGTTGCCACACGGCAAGGGGGTTTTGGGACTATTGTCCCGGCGCCTGCGGTTCATCCCTCGTCGCTTCCATCCTACGCCTCGAGAAGGCAGCATCAGCAAAAGCTCCTAGGAGACGCATCCGTTCTGGGGTCTCGACTACTCCTGCGACGTTCCATCGTTCTTGGACTCGAACAATGCCAAGGGCATCCAAGTCACGCAAATCGCTATAGAGGCGGCACTCACATAGTACGTGAAGCCAGTCCTCACTCTCCTCTCCACATGAGCATGCGGTTGTGGTGCTGAGGGTTCTACCATGGAGGAAAGCGTTGAACGACCCGTGTCCTGTCAGCAAGAATCCGGCTCTTAAGGTGAAGACAAAGTCCTTCCTCTTGTAGACGAACGCTGCCTCTGGGAAAAACTGGCGAGTCACAAAACCGTGAGCCGCTTGGTCCCATCTGAGTTGCCACTCATTTAGCAGACATTCGTCTAGCAGAGCCATCTTGGATTTCCAGTCCAACACAGACAAGTCCTGTCCATAGAGCCAGTCGCTCTCGTCCAGGGGAACGTGCTTTCTGAGCTTAAACTTCACTGCCATCCTGTGAGCATCTAAATCCATTGGAGGAGCACCAGCAAGCACCTGCAGTGCCACCGTGGACACTGTGCGGCATACCGGTAGGCATCCTAATAGGATGGTCCTCTGGCACGAGGTGAGGAGTCTTAAGGACTTGCCCTTGCTCGCCGCCTTGTACCAGACCGAGGCACCGAAGAGTGCACAGGGGACCATGAGTCCGCTGTATATCGTCCTCTTAGCACGGGAGCTGAGCCCCCAATCGACTCGGAGCACCCGTGCTAGCCCTCCGGCAACTCCAGCCAGCCGATCTCTGAGAGCAGAGATATGCGGGAGAAAGCTCATCCGCTCGCCGACTAAGATGCCAAGGTACCGGCATTTGGTGACGTATGGCAGGCTTGCTCCAGCAAACCGTACGGTCGGTCTCCTAGTGTCTGAAAGATTCCCTTTCAGCAACATGATTGCCGTCTTGCTGGTTGACACACTCACTCCAACCTCAGCTCCCCAGGCTCCCACGATGTCCATCAACTGCTCGCCCTTTCGCTCCAGATCGGCACGGGAATTCCCATCGACGAAAAGTAGCAAGTCATCTGCAAACGCGCTCAGAGCACAATGTGGCTCCAGGCGCTGAAGCAGCACATCCATCAGTAGGTTCCAAATAAATGGACCACTGACGGACCCTTGCGGGCAGCCCCGTGTAACCGACACTGTGGCCGCTTCGTAACTGCTGATGATACTGGCACTTCGACCGGAGAAATAACTTTTCCACAAGTCTATCTCTCGACAGCCGACGTCGATAAGCCGATCCAGCACCGCGTTCCACTCAACATTGTCGAAGGCACCCTTGAAATCAACAAAGATTCCCAGCACCCTCCTCTCGCGGCTGGTGGAAACGGTGTTTTTAGCGTGCATCCACGCATCCTCAACGCAGCGTCCAGGCCGAAATCCAAATTGCCATCTGCAGCCATCCGGTAGCACATCCTTTAGTCGATTCACCATGATCCCTTCCAGCACCTTTCCGAACACTGGCAAAAGGCATATGCCACGATAAGAGGCAGGATCGCTCCTGTCCTTATCTGGCCCCTTTACCAGCGGTATCACTCTCGGGTGTTTCCACTCGGCAGGAAAATATCCTTCCGAGAGGCATCGAGAGTACAACTTCGTCAGGTGCTGAGGGATAGCACGCCATACCTCCTTGACGATCCCACCCGTGATGCCGTCCATTCCCGGCGATCGCCGGCTTCTCAGCTTCGCGACGCTGGTTGCCACCTCGAAGGCTTCGAGGGTCGGTGGAGCAGCAGGAGTTATACCCTCACGCACTGTGGATTCCGCAACAGGGAAGAAGTTGCGGAGGAGTATATCTGCGCAGTCGTGCCATGTCGTAAGTAGCGCGCCGTTCGACCTAAGACATCCAAGATCGGTTGTCTTTTTCCGGCCTCGGCATATTCGGTAGGCGTGCCCCCATGGATCATCCTTGTGCCGTCCCACGAAGTCCCGCCAGTTTTGTTCCTTTGTCATCAGGATAAGCTTCTTATACTGGCCTGAGGCAAGCCTTAATCCAGCGGCAAGTCGCTCAACATCGCCGGTGCCACTCCGACGAGCTGCCTGCAGCCTGCGCCTCAGTCTCCTGACCTCTTGGCGCTTGGTACTCAGTTCAGGATTCCACCATATTACGTTTCCCCTTGCTGCAGGTATCCTGCGCCCTATTACCCTGTCGCACACTTCGTGTACGATGGAGCGAAGGGCTGACACATGATCATCCAACGGCGATTCCTCCAGTTCCTCGAGACATTCAGCTACATCCCTTAGTTCTACTCTGAATCTTCGCCAACTTGCATTGGAGAGCCTCCATTGCGGTACCGGAGCTAGGCTCTCAACGGTACTGCTTGGATCTGGAGTAACCTCAACAGTGATGATGTTGTGGTCACTCAGCTCCCAGAAGTCAACTCTCCATTCGTATGTTGCCCACACACGCGCTGCTTCGTTGGTGAAGGTCACGTCGATATCACTTCTGGAGCGGTGATTATCGAACGTGAACACCTGGCTGGCCGTATTAAGCACACAGACACCGCTTGCGATGATCCACTCGTCCATGTGCTGTCCCCGTTCGCGATTCAGACGGTCTCCAGAGTTAGCTGGAGTTTTGCTGAACCACATCGGGGAAACCGCATTCGCATCAAGTCCGAGGATTGTCGGTGTCCTGCTGGCTAGCAGCAGAACCGTATCCAGGTAGTCAGTGTAGGGCTGCAGGGCAGCTGAGTACTGGCAGTATACGGAGGACAGAAAAATGGTGCCGTATTTTCCTGTGACACTCACGCACACTCCATAATCCGTCGTCAATGTCTCGATGGGCATGCAGATGGCAGACGGGTCGTCCACGATGATGGCAGCTTTCTTCCTTTTGTCAGCGAAGATTCTCATGCCTCCAGGGAGTCCAGTGAGACGCTTGCCTGCGTCCACATAGGGCTCCTGAATGAGTGCGAACAGGTGGCCAGCATCTCTCATCCGCTTTGCAAGCTCGATGACAGCGCAACGGCCTCGACCACAATTCGCTTGGATGAAGCTGAACATGTTAATGTCTAGCTTGCACCCTGGCTAGCACAGCGCTATATATCGGGCATCCACCCGAGAGCATATAGTGCCCCGAGGGTAGCCCTTTATGGCGGCAGTTACGGCAGTCCACCGCATTTTTGCACTTCGCCGCGACGTGGTCGTTCTGTCCGCACTGGCGGCAGACCTGGTTTTCTCTAGCGTACCGACACTCGCTGACTTTGTGGTCAAAACCAAGGCATCGGTGGCACGCATAGGTGCGCACTTGAGAGCGGCAGCGGTAAGAGAACCACTTGATATACACCCTCCCGCTTTCGAGAACGGCCAACGCCTGATCATCTACTTCCAGCGTCACGTTTATAGTGGCGCTGTTAGCTGCTGACCAGGGCTTGGTCGCCAGGACTACCGCCTTCTGGAACTCCTTCAGCGACATCTCCTCGAAGTTTTTCTCTTTTAACTCCATCATGAACTCATCCGGCGTCACAGTGGTGTCCACATCCTGTACCGTCACCCTGGGTTTTGCGGCAGTGTTTTTGGACACCTTAAGGCCCACCTCAGCGAATTTTGCGGAGGCAACGATTTTCGACATCTCCGCCTGCGATGGCGTGCGAATAATCGCGCCGCCCCGCTTCAACTCTCGCACCTCATGCACTCTGACGCCCAAAGCAGGCGCTACCTCTTTGCGGACCTTGTCCGCAATTTGCCTCCCTGATAAGGCCGGATCATCACATGCAACGACTGCCGACCAGGTCTCCCGGATTTTCCGCGGTGCGGCTACAGGGGCATAGGGGGCGACAGGGGCAGCAGGTGAGGCGATAAGGTGCGCGCCTCTAGCAGCGGCGGCTGCGTATGAGACGGCCGAGGCAACCGGTGTCTGCTTCTTAAGGCGGTCCTCAAGCACTCCAATCCGTATAAGGAGGGCTGCAACAACCTCCTCGTAGCGGTTGGCTACGGACTGTACCTTCACATTTGTGGCCGGGTTGGCATAGGAGACCATGAACATCCTACCGATCTCCGATCGGATGTCCCCCATCTCGGCAGCGACGGCACCATTACCTCTCCACTCCCTATCCGAGAAGGATTTTAGAGGACTGGCTGGTGCAACGAAGGTCTTCTCGTGTTCAGCAGAGGATGCAGCAGCGGCGGGGGCTGCGGGAGCGGCAGGGGCTGCGGCAAGGGCAGCGACAGGCGCAGCGGCAGCGGCAGCAGCAGGGGCAGCGGCAGCGGCAGGGGCTGTCGCAGTGTCAGCGGCAGTTGCATCCAGTGCCATCAACTTGCACCTAGAGGCGTCCCTCAGCGGCGCTTTATTGCGCTTACCTCTGGGTCGTCCTCTGCCCCCACTGCTTCCCCTACTACTAGCACTCTCACTGCCAGAATCTCCAACATCCATTTTGGGTGGCGCCATCCGCCGGTTATCGGCAGTTCCAACCCAAAAGCTTTTCCACCAAGGACTTACCCCTTTATTATCAGCTGGTCGGAAAGCTCTATCAGCTGATCAGCTGATAAAAGTTTAGCGATGACACAAACCGCACAGCTGTTTTAGGCAAAATGTGCCTAAATAAGCCTAACTCCTCTCTCAAGAGAGCGCCTCTCTCGTGACACACGTGGCGCAATGGAAAATTTCCAATGGGAAAAACCCAATTTCACCCGGTTTCACCACTTTTACACAGGGAAAACACGCGCACTGGGTTCGCAGGCACAAAACACGAATTTTCGTGCTGTTTCTAGCTTCGTATCTGGTCTCTATCAGTCAATATTGGCTACACTCGCGGAGCGTACGGAAAACACGTCTGTTCGCACGAGCAATCTAACACCGACTGAGTAGATAGGGACAGGTGTGTCTCGGATCCCTCCGAACTTATTTAACGTGACGTGTTCCGCACTGAAGGGATTACAGCCACGGCATTCTAATATACCCACAAGGGAGTATATAATGCAAGGGTCTGGGTTAAGCGCCAAACCAACGCCCTGGACTAGAAGCTATAGCTATGTACATAGCAACCACCCCAGTAGCAATTTAAGTACTTGCTTGTCGGGCAAGCACTCCCCCTTGCATAGGGGCGAGATCTATCTAAAATCTCTACTGTTCTTTGGGTCGCAGCACCCGAGTTGTATTAACGCAACATCCACGTCGAGCCCGGGGACTCTACCCGCGATATAGGTGTCAACCACAGCCACCACGAAACTCCCACTAGGGGGCCGACCTCAATGAGTAGCCTTGGAGAACCACTCAACCCGTGGCACCGAAATTTCAGGCTCGGTGGGCCTCACCCCTTCAGCTCCGACAAGCTCGGATGGGGCAACCATGTCATATTAGTCGCCTCCTACGACAAGCAATGACAAGCTGTGGCAGTATTCTTCGCCGTTGCCACACGGCAAGGGGGTTTTGGGACTATTGTCCCGGCGCCTGCGGTTCATCCCTCGTCGCTTCCATCCTACGCCTCGAGAAGGCAGCATCAGCAAAAGCTCCTAGGAGACGCATCCGTTCTGGGGTCTCGACTACTCCTGCGACGTTCCATCGTTCTTGGACTCGAACAATGCCAAGGGCATCCAAGTCACGCAAATCGCTATAGAGGCGGCACTCACATAGTACGTGAAGCCAGTCCTCACTCTCCTCTCCACATGAGCATGCGGTTGTGGTGCTGAGGGTTCTACCATGGAGGAAAGCGTTGAACGACCCGTGTCCTGTCAGCAAGAATCCGGCTCTTAAGGTGAAGACAAAGTCCTTCCTCTTGTAGACGAACGCTGCCTCTGGGAAAAACTGGCGAGTCACAAAACCGTGAGCCGCTTGGTCCCATCTGAGTTGCCACTCATTTAGCAGACATTCGTCTAGCAGAGCCATCTTGGATTTCCAGTCCAACACAGACAAGTCCTGTCCATAGAGCCAGTCGCTCTCGTCCAGGGGAACGTGCTTTCTGAGCTTAAACTTCACTGCCATCCTGTGAGCATCTAAATCCATTGGAGGAGCACCAGCAAGCACCTGCAGTGCCACCGTGGACACTGTGCGGCATACCGGTAGGCATCCTAATAGGATGGTCCTCTGGCACGAGGTGAGGAGTCTTAAGGACTTGCCCTTGCTCGCCGCCTTGTACCAGACCGAGGCACCGAAGAGTGCACAGGGGACCATGAGTCCGCTGTATATCGTCCTCTTAGCACGGGAGCTGAGCCCCCAATCGACTCGGAGCACCCGTGCTAGCCCTCCGGCAACTCCAGCCAGCCGATCTCTGAGAGCAGAGATATGCGGGAGAAAGCTCATCCGCTCGCCGACTAAGATGCCAAGGTACCGGCATTTGGTGACGTATGGCAGGCTTGCTCCAGCAAACCGTACGGTCGGTCTCCTAGTGTCTGAAAGATTCCCTTTCAGCAACATGATTGCCGTCTTGCTGGTTGACACACTCACTCCAACCTCAGCTCCCCAGGCTCCCACGATGTCCATCAACTGCTCGCCCTTTCGCTCCAGATCGGCACGGGAATTCCCATCGACGAAAAGTAGCAAGTCATCTGCAAACGCGCTCAGAGCACAATGTGGCTCCAGGCGCTGAAGCAGCACATCCATCAGTAGGTTCCAAATAAATGGACCACTGACGGACCCTTGCGGGCAGCCCCGTGTAACCGACACTGTGGCCGCTTCGTAACTGCTGATGATACTGGCACTTCGACCGGAGAAATAACTTTTCCACAAGTCTATCTCTCGACAGCCGACGTCGATAAGCCGATCCAGCACCGCGTTCCACTCAACATTGTCGAAGGCACCCTTGAAATCAACAAAGATTCCCAGCACCCTCCTCTCGCGGCTGGTGGAAACGGTGTTTTTAGCGTGCATCCACGCATCCTCAACGCAGCGTCCAGGCCGAAATCCAAATTGCCATCTGCAGCCATCCGGTAGCACATCCTTTAGTCGATTCACCATGATCCCTTCCAGCACCTTTCCGAACACTGGCAAAAGGCATATGCCACGATAAGAGGCAGGATCGCTCCTGTCCTTATCTGGCCCCTTTACCAGCGGTATCACTCTCGGGTGTTTCCACTCGGCAGGAAAATATCCTTCCGAGAGGCATCGAGAGTACAACTTCGTCAGGTGCTGAGGGATAGCACGCCATACCTCCTTGACGATCCCACCCGTGATGCCGTCCATTCCCGGCGATCGCCGGCTTCTCAGCTTCGCGACGCTGGTTGCCACCTCGAAGGCTTCGAGGGTCGGTGGAGCAGCAGGAGTTATACCCTCACGCACTGTGGATTCCGCAACAGGGAAGAAGTTGCGGAGGAGTATATCTGCGCAGTCGTGCCATGTCGTAAGTAGCGCGCCGTTCGACCTAAGACATCCAAGATCGGTTGTCTTTTTCCGGCCTCGGCATATTCGGTAGGCGTGCCCCCATGGATCATCCTTGTGCCGTCCCACGAAGTCCCGCCAGTTTTGTTCCTTTGTCATCAGGATAAGCTTCTTATACTGGCCTGAGGCAAGCCTTAATCCAGCGGCAAGTCGCTCAACATCGCCGGTGCCACTCCGACGAGCTGCCTGCAGCCTGCGCCTCAGTCTCCTGACCTCTTGGCGCTTGGTACTCAGTTCAGGATTCCACCATATTACGTTTCCCCTTGCTGCAGGTATCCTGCGCCCTATTACCCTGTCGCACACTTCGTGTACGATGGAGCGAAGGGCTGACACATGATCATCCAACGGCGATTCCTCCAGTTCCTCGAGACATTCAGCTACATCCCTTAGTTCTACTCTGAATCTTCGCCAACTTGCATTGGAGAGCCTCCATTGCGGTACCGGAGCTAGGCTCTCAACGGTACTGCTTGGATCTGGAGTAACCTCAACAGTGATGATGTTGTGGTCACTCAGCTCCCAGAAGTCAACTCTCCATTCGTATGTTGCCCACACACGCGCTGCTTCGTTGGTGAAGGTCACGTCGATATCACTTCTGGAGCGGTGATTATCGAACGTGAACACCTGGCTGGCCGTATTAAGCACACAGACACCGCTTGCGATGATCCACTCGTCCATGTGCTGTCCCCGTTCGCGATTCAGACGGTCTCCAGAGTTAGCTGGAGTTTTGCTGAACCACATCGGGGAAACCGCATTCGCATCAAGTCCGAGGATTGTCGGTGTCCTGCTGGCTAGCAGCAGAACCGTATCCAGGTAGTCAGTGTAGGGCTGCAGGGCAGCTGAGTACTGGCAGTATACGGAGGACAGAAAAATGGTGCCGTATTTTCCTGTGACACTCACGCACACTCCATAATCCGTCGTCAATGTCTCGATGGGCATGCAGATGGCAGACGGGTCGTCCACGATGATGGCAGCTTTCTTCCTTTTGTCAGCGAAGATTCTCATGCCTCCAGGGAGTCCAGTGAGACGCTTGCCTGCGTCCACATAGGGCTCCTGAATGAGTGCGAACAGGTGGCCAGCATCTCTCATCCGCTTTGCAAGCTCGATGACAGCGCAACGGCCTCGACCACAATTCGCTTGGATGAAGCTGAACATGTTAATGTCTAGCTTGCACCCTGGCTAGCACAGCGCTATATATCGGGCATCCACCCGAGAGCATATAGTGCCCCGAGGGTAGCCCTTTATGGCGGCAGTTACGGCAGTCCACCGCATTTTTGCACTTCGCCGCGACGTGGTCGTTCTGTCCGCACTGGCGGCAGACCTGGTTTTCTCTAGCGTACCGACACTCGCTGACTTTGTGGTCAAAACCAAGGCATCGGTGGCACGCATAGGTGCGCACTTGAGAGCGGCAGCGGTAAGAGAACCACTTGATATACACCCTCCCGCTTTCGAGAACGGCCAACGCCTGATCATCTACTTCCAGCGTCACGTTTATAGTGGCGCTGTTAGCTGCTGACCAGGGCTTGGTCGCCAGGACTACCGCCTTCTGGAACTCCTTCAGCGACATCTCCTCGAAGTTTTTCTCTTTTAACTCCATCATGAACTCATCCGGCGTCACAGTGGTGTCCACATCCTGTACCGTCACCCTGGGTTTTGCGGCAGTGTTTTTGGACACCTTAAGGCCCACCTCAGCGAATTTTGCGGAGGCAACGATTTTCGACATCTCCGCCTGCGATGGCGTGCGAATAATCGCGCCGCCCCGCTTCAACTCTCGCACCTCATGCACTCTGACGCCCAAAGCAGGCGCTACCTCTTTGCGGACCTTGTCCGCAATTTGCCTCCCTGATAAGGCCGGATCATCACATGCAACGACTGCCGACCAGGTCTCCCGGATTTTCCGCGGTGCGGCTACAGGGGCATAGGGGGCGACAGGGGCAGCAGGTGAGGCGATAAGGTGCGCGCCTCTAGCAGCGGCGGCTGCGTATGAGACGGCCGAGGCAACCGGTGTCTGCTTCTTAAGGCGGTCCTCAAGCACTCCAATCCGTATAAGGAGGGCTGCAACAACCTCCTCGTAGCGGTTGGCTACGGACTGTACCTTCACATTTGTGGCCGGGTTGGCATAGGAGACCATGAACATCCTACCGATCTCCGATCGGATGTCCCCCATCTCGGCAGCGACGGCACCATTACCTCTCCACTCCCTATCCGAGAAGGATTTTAGAGGACTGGCTGGTGCAACGAAGGTCTTCTCGTGTTCAGCAGAGGATGCAGCAGCGGCGGGGGCTGCGGGAGCGGCAGGGGCTGCGGCAAGGGCAGCGACAGGCGCAGCGGCAGCGGCAGCAGCAGGGGCAGCGGCAGCGGCAGCGGCAGGGGCTGTCGCAGTGTCAGCGGCAGTTGCATCCAGTGCCATCAACTTGCACCTAGAGGCGTCCCTCAGCGGCGCTTTATTGCGCTTACCTCTGGGTCGTCCTCTGCCCCCACTGCTTCCCCTACTACTAGCACTCTCACTGCCAGAATCTCCAACATCCATTTTGGGTGGCGCCATCCGCCGGTTATCGGCAGTTCCAACCCAAAAGCTTTTCCACCAAGGACTTACCCCTTTATTATCAGCTGGTCGGAAAGCTCTATCAGCTGATCAGCTGATAAAAGTTTAGCGATGACACAAACCGCACAGCTGTTTTAGGCAAAATGTGCCTAAATAAGCCTAACTCCTCTCTCAAGAGAGCGCCTCTCTCGTGACACACGTGGCGCAATGGAAAATTTCCAATGGGAAAAACCCAATTTCACCCGGTTTCACCACTTTTACACAGGGAAAACACGCGCACTGGGTTCGCAGGCACAAAACACGAATTTTCGTGCTGTTTCTAGCTTCGTATCTGGTCTCTATCAGTCAATATTGGCTACACTCGCGGAGCGTACGGAAAACACGTCTGTTCGCACGAGCAATCTAACACCGACTGAGTAGATAGGGACAGTAGGAATCTCGTTAATCCATTCATGCGCGTCACTAATTAGATGACGAGGCATTTGGCTACCTTAAGAGAGTCATAGTTACTCCCGCCGTTGACCCGCGCTTACTTGAATTTCTTCACTTTGACATTCAGAGCACTGGGCAGAAATCACATTGTGTCAACACCCGCTAGGGCCATCACAATGCTTTGTTTTAATTAGACAGTCGGATTCCCCAAGTCCGTGCCAGTTCTGAATTGATTGTTAATTGATAATCGTTATAATTAATAAGAACTAATTGGTTTAACCCAATTAGTATTCTTAAAAATTTTAGCAAGAAAGTTCCACAATTGGCTACGTAACTAAACTATCCGGGGAACAAGTAACTAACATAAATGCTAGAAACTCTATTTACCCAGAACGAGCACATAAACCATGTTATTGTTTCCCAATCAAGCCCGACTATCTCAATCTTCAGAGCCAATCCTTATCCCGAAGTTACGGATCTAATTTGCCGACTTCCCTTACCTACATTATTCTATCGACTAGAGACTCTTCACCTTGGAGACCAGCTGCGGATATTGGTACGGCCTGTTGAGAAGTTTGCGTGTCCCCACCATAAATTTTCAAGGTCCGAGGAGAAAATATCGACACAACAGTATATGTCATGCTCTTCTAGCCCATCTACCATATCTCTCTGCGAAAGACTTCCATGGTAGTACGGCTATAAAACAGAAAAGAAAACTCTTCCGATATCTCTCGACGGCTTCTTTATGGTCGTTCCTGTTGCCAGGATGAGCACGAGGCCCATATTTAATAACAAACGGATACTCAACAGGTTACGGAATTGGAACCGTATTCCCTTTCGTTCAAAATTATTCAAGTATATTAATTTAGCTAGATTTTATATAATATATATATTTGTTTGGCATTTGTATTTTACTTGAAAATTTTCGGCTTTCGCCTTGAACTTAGGACCGACTAACTCGTGATCAACCACTGTTCACACGAAACCCTTCTCCACTTCAGTCCTCCAAGGTCTCATTCGATTATTTGCTACTACCACCAAGATCTGTACCAATGGCAGCTCCATGCAGGCTTACGCCAAACACTTCTACGCATACCATTGTACCTTCCTACTCACTAAAGTTTCAAAATTTATATTACAAGTAATATAAATCATCTACTTTAGCGGTAATGTATAGGTATACAACTTAAGCGCCATCCATTTTAAGGGCTAGTTGCTTCGGCAGGTGAGTTGTTACACACTCCTTAGCGGATTTCGACTTCCATGATCACCGTCCTGCTGTTTTAAGCAACCAACGCCTTTCATGGTATCTGCATGAGTTGTTAATTTGGGCACCGTAACATTACGTTTGGTTCATCCCACAGCGCCAGTTCTGCTTACCAAAAGTGGCCCACTGGGCACATTATATCATAACCTTGAACTTCATATCAAGAAAGTTAAGGTTCTTACCCATTTAAAGTTTGAGAATAGGTTAAGATCGTTTCGACCCTAAGGCCTCTAATCATTCGCTTTACCAGATAAGATTATTTTATATAATATTAAAATGCACCAGCTATCCTGAGGGAAACTTCGGAAGGAACCAGCTACTAGATGGTTCGATTGGTCTTTCGCCCCTATACTCAATTCTGACAATCGATTTGCACGTCAGAACTGTTTCGGTCTTCCATCAGGGTTTCCCCTGACTTCAACCTGATCAAGTATAGTTCACCATCTTTCGGGTCACAGCATATATGCTCAAGGTACGTTCCAGTTAGAGGCATAAATAATATAAATATCATTATACATAACTATATAGAACGCCCCGGGATTGTGTTAATTAGCTATAAATAGTTAAAAAACTAATCCCATTATTAGTCAAGTTAATTACGCTATTAGGTTTATATCCCAATAACTTGCACATATGTTAGACTCCTTGGTCCGTGTTTCAAGACGGGTCCCGAAGGTATCCTGAATCTTTCGCATTGTTAATCCTACAAGTGCATATAATAAACACAAAAATCAATGATAATTATGCCATTATATAATTCCGAAAAATTAACGCACTGTATTCATATAAATCTATCAGCACTTTATCAAATTAATAACATTTATTCTGTGTTAAAATGCAAGCAAATTAATTTGAATAAATTATAAGTTATATTTTATGATAAATTTGGTATGCTAATAGATTACAATGTCCTTATATGGAAAAAATGCACACTATTATCATAATATTGTTTAAATATTACAATTCTAATGATGAATTTTCCATAACGGATATTCAGGTTCATCGGGCTTAACCTCTAAGCAGTTTCACGTACTGTTTAACTCTCTATTCAGAGTTCTTTTCAACTTTCCCTCACGGTACTTGTTTACTATCGGTCTCATGGTTATATTTAGTTTTAGATGGAGTTTACCACCCACTTAGTGCTGCACTATCAAGCAACACGACTCTTTGGAAACATCATCTAGTAATCATTAACGTTATACGGGCCTGGCACCCTCTATGGGTAAATGGCCTCATTTAAGAAGGACTTAAATCGTTAATTTCTCATACTAGAATATTGACGCTCCATACACTGCATCTCACATTTGCCATATAGACAAAGTGACTTAGTGCTGAACTGATTTCTTTTCGCTCGCCGCTACTAAGAAAATCCTTGTTAGTTTCTTTTCCTCCCCTAATTAATATGCTTAAATTCAGGGGGTAGTCCCATATGAGTTGAGGTTGTGTATAACTTTTATATGCAATTAATTCTTTATATATAATGATAAAACATTTTATTAAATTCGTTATATTAATAATATCTGTATATAAATGGCATTTGTTTGATTTAACGAATCAACGAAGAACAATAATATTGTCAACGGTTTTCTATTTTCTAATCATTAATAAGAGACAATTCTAGATAAATTTTTATGCTAGACATTTCTCAGTATCATTTGATTGAAAAAGAAAATATTTCTCTTCGTTTTTCACATTCAAATTATTTACTAATGTGAGATAATGTTTTTCATATATTTTTTAATATTATGAATAAAATAATTAAATTATTATTATCCAATAATATACCATATGCTTATAAAATTTCATTATAAAATTTGTATAAGCAACTTAATTAGCATAGTCTTACAACCCTCAACCATATGTAGTCCAAGCAGCACTATAAAATTAATTAAAGTACATAACAGCATGGACTGCGATATGCGTTCAAAATGTCGATGTTCATGTGTCCTGCAGTTCACACGATGACGCACAGTTTGCTGCGTTCTTCATCGACCCATGAGCCGAGTGATCCACCGCTTAGAGTTTTATAAATTGGTTTCTTAATTTTGTCAAATATGTTTTTATTGAAAGAAATTAAAAATACACCATTTTACTGGCATATATCAATTCCTTCAATAAATTTATTTTTATACCTAAAACGAATGCTGCGAAATGTCTTAGTTTTATATAACCAATATATATCAAAGTATTTCTTTTTAAATTGCATTTATTGTAAATAAATATATATATATATATATTAATACTTTTTTAGCGATATAAATTGAAATTTATATAAAACATTAACCTGTATAAAACCAGGTACAACATTGTACATTTTAGGTTGTTGCATTATCCAATGTATGCGCATAACTGAGATGAACAATACATATCGCAACGCGTGTATATTATGGTCCATATACACACAGTATTTTAATTGTGTTTATATACAATAATAATTTAATATTATTATTTTAATAATTCGATTTGCTTGTTCGAATTTTTATTTGTTTGTTTTGGCTGCTTATTATTTCTCTCATATGTATTAAATACAATATATAATTTTAATATTTGCATTATTTCGATTTGCTTGTTCGAAATTTCATTTGATCTATATTAGATCATATACATTTTGGCAATTCATATTTTATTTGTATTACTATAATGTATTTATTATAATATAAACAAATATTTTATTAACGGTAAGGATATACAATAATAATTTAATATTATTATTTTAATAATTCGATTTGCTTGTTCGAATTTTTATTTGTTTGCTTTGGCTGCTTATTATTTCTCTCATATGCATTAAATACAATATATAATTTTAATATTTGCATTATTTCGATTTGCTTGTTCGAAATTTTATTTGATCTATATTAGATCTCATTATACATTTTGGCAATTCATATTTTATTTGTATTATTATAATGTATTTATTATAATATAAACAAATATTTTATTAACGGTAAGGATATACAATAATAATTTAATATTATTATTTTAATAATTCGATTTGCTTGTTCGAATTTTTATTTGTTTGCTTTGGCTGCTTATTAATTTCTCTCATATGTATTAAATACAATATATAATTTTAATATTTGCATTATTTCGATTTGCTTGTTCGAAATTTCATTTGATCTATAATAGATCTCATATACATTTTGGCAATTCATATTTTATTTGTAATACTATAATGTATTTATTATAATATAAACAAATATTTTATTAACGGTAAGGATATTAAAACATTAATGATCCTTCCGCAGGTTCACCTACGGAAACCTTATTACGACTTTTACTTCCTCTAAATAATCAAGTTCGGTCAACTTTTGCGAAACAACCGTAACACGCAAGGCGTCACAGTGATCACGTCCGGAGACCTCACTAAATAATTCAATCGGTAGTAGCGACGGGCGGTGTGTACAAAGGGCAGGGACGTAATCAATGCGAGTTAATGACTCACACTTACTGGGAATTCCAAGTTCATGTGAACAGTTTCAGTTCACAATCCCAAGCATGAAAGTGGTTCAGCGGTTTACCCGGACCTCTCGGTCTAGGAAATACACGTTGATACTTTCATTGTAGCGCGCGTGCAGCCCAGGACATCTAAGGGCATCACAGACCTGTTATTGCTCAATCTCATTATTGCTAGACGCAATTTGTCCATTTAAGAAGCTAGTGTCCTTATAATGGGACAAACCAACAGGTACGGCTCCACTTATATAAACACATTCAAACACAATAAACATTTTACTGCCACCATGAATGAAGGCTATATAAGCTTCAACACCATAATCCTGAAGATATCTATTTAATATATTTGAGTCTCGTTCGTTATCGGAATTAACCAGACAAATCACTCCACGAACTAAGAACGGCCATGCACCACCACCCATAGATTCGAGAAAGAGCTATCAATCTGTCTTACACACTTATGTTCGGACCTGGTAAGTTTTCCCGTGTTGAGTCAAATTAAGCCGCAGGCTCCACTCCTGGTGGTGCCCTTCCGTCAATTCCTTTAAGTTTCAGCTTTGCAACCATACTTCCCCCGGAGCCCAAAAGCTTTGGTTTCCCGGGAAGCGACTGAGAGAGCCATAAAAGTAGCTACACCCAATTGCTAGCTGGCATCGTTTATGGTTAGAACTAGGGCGGTATCTGATCGCCTTCGAACCTCTAACTTTCGTTCTTGATTAATGAAAACATCTTTGGCAAATGCTTTCGCTTAAGTTAGTCTTACGACGGTCCAAGAATTTCACCTCTCGCGTCGTAATACTAATGCCCCCAAACTGCTTCTATTAATCATTACCTCTTGATCTGAAAACCAATGAAAGCAGAACAGAGGTCTTATTTCATTATCCCATGCACAGAATATTCAGGCATTTGAAGCCTGCTTTAAGCACTCTAATTTGTTCAAAGTAATTGTACCGGCCCACAATAACACTCGTTTAAGAGCACTAATGCAGGTTTTTAAATAGGAGGAACATATGAAAAAATACAAGTATCTAAGCACATGTAAGAACTCCACCGGTAATACGCTTACATACATAAAGGTATAGTACTAACCACAATTGTAAGTTGTACTACCCGTATGAAGCACAAGTTCAACTACGAACGTTTTAACCGCAACAACTTTAATATACGCTATTGGAGCTGGAATTACCGCGGCTGCTGGCACCAGACTTGCCCTCCAATTGGTCCTTGTTAAAGGATTTAAAGTGTACTCATTCCAATTACAGGGCCTCGGATATGAGTCCTGTATTGTTATTTTTCGTCACTACCTCCCCGAGCTGGGAGTGGGTAATTTACGCGCCTGCTGCCTTCCTTAGATGTGGTAGCCGTTTCTCAGGCTCCCTCTCCGGAATCGAACCCTGATTCCCCGTTACCCGTTGCAACCATGGTAGTCCTAGATACTACCATCAAAAGTTGATAGGGCAGACATTTGAAAGATCTGTCGTCGGTACAAGACCATACGATCTGCATGTTATCTAGAGTTCAACCAATATAACGATTTTGCGATCGCTTGGCTTTAGCCTAATAAAAGCACATGTTCCATAAGGTTCATGTTTTAATTGCATGTATTAGCTCTAGAATTACCACAGTTATCCAAGTAACTGTTAACGATCTAAGGAACCATAACTGATATAATGAGCCTTTTGCGGTTTCACTTTTAATTCGTGTGTACTTAGACATGCATGGCTTAATCTTTGAGACAAGCATATAACTACTGGCAGGATCAACCAGAATAATGTTTTTATTCATATTTCATTCATATTTTTTGAATAGAAATTAGCAATATATATGTTGTTATAGATTTTATTTCTATCGAATACGGCCATTTTTATATAGCATTCGTATACGTTTGTTTTCCAATTTATACTTGTTTCGCCACTAATAATAACAAGTTTTTATTGATGTCAAAAAGAATCATATTCTTTATAAACACAATATTTATTTTTCATATATTTTCTTTATATATGCACATTTCATTCTAAAATATCATTTTTGTTCGACATACATAATATATTGTATCCACACATGTACAATTTTTGTTTAACCAATATAAGATATTGAGTTAATCATTTGTATTTTGACGATAAATTTAAAATTTATCTATATATATCCATATAAGTCTCTGGTAATATATAAAATAGAACCGAGTGTATATTACTACTATATTTATTTCTTAAATAATATATACTTATATATTATTTATATATATACTCTTTATTATATATTATATAATTTCTTAAATAACTCTCTTAATAGCTATTTTTTATTATCAACAATATAAGTTGATATTAATATTGAAAATGTATTCATAATTACATTTTTATATTTCTTTGGTAGACTTTTATGTACTATTATTATTTAATAATACACATATAATATAAATCATGTTAGCCTACCTCCTAAAATTAACGATAAAATTCGGAAACAATTTGTTATTCTATGTACAATAGAAACTTGGCCTTTGTTTCAACGTTATTATCTTTGGGCTTAAAATATTAACCGCGGAGCCAAGTCTCGTATTCAAATAAATGAATAAAGAAACAAATTTGACGGATAATATCTTCTCTACTGACATATGTCAATAGCAGACGGCCGGCCCATTGACCATCCTATAGTAGTTTTTGGACACGCTGTCTCCCATTCGGGTATATTCAATTTACTTTGCCACTCACCCATATAGTGTTCTCTTATATAATAAGACAACGCACTTTTATATTCATTATATGGATATATTGCCTTCCTCATATTTGCCACACCACCTATAGTAGTTTTTGGACACGCTGTCTCCCATTCGGGTATATTCAATTTACTTTGCCACTCACCCATATAGTGTTCTCTTATATAATAAGAAAACGCACTTTTATTTTCATTATATGGATATATTGCCTTCCTCATATTTGCCACACCACCTATAGTAGTTTTTGGACACGCTGTCTCCCATTCGGGTATATTCAATTCTCTTTGCCACTCACCCTTATAGTATTCTCTTATTTAATAAGAATACTAAAATACTTCTCATATTATAGATGTAATCTATTAACTTCTCAATATCCATACGGTTTATGTATGGTATTGACAAAATCCTATGCATTTGCATAAGATTTATTTTGCCACAATTTATAGTACTAGTGCCGCCCTCACTAGGTATAAATATCTCATTTCGCTAGTAGTGTATGGGCAAATTCTACTAGCTATTCTCATAAATATGTCACTTATATGCCATATCTATACAATTCATGCACTTTTATATGTATATTTGCTATATTATACATTATTATGCCTTATAGGTATTATACCTATAAGCCACATCCATACGATTGCTTAATATAAATATATGTATAATTTTTTATACATATTTTTTTTTTATTTATGTATGGTTTTTTATTCATATCCATATACTGTATTCACTTTTATATGGATATGATTGGCGTTTTATATAGTATTGACAAAATCATAAGTTTGACCAATACGAGGAGAGGTCCGCCAACGACCACCTCCCTATAGGTGTTTTTGGACACGCTGTCTCCCATTCGACTGCTTACTATACTAGGGGCTACCCGCTCCGTATGATATTCTCTCATATAACAAGAGAATGCAAGAAATATTCGTATTTTATGAATATAATCCATTTATTTTTCAATATCCATACGTTTTACTTAGTTTTTTGTACGGTATTGACAAAATCCTATGCATTTGCATAAGATTTATTTTGCCACAATTTATAGTACTAGTGCCGCCCTCACTAGGTATAAATATCTCATTTCGCTAGTAGTGTATGGGGAAATTCTACTAGCTATTCTCATAAATATGTCACTTATATGCCATATCTATACAATTCATGCACTTTTATATGTATATTTGCTATATTATACATTATTATGCCTTATAGGTATTATACCTATAAGCCACATCCATACGATTGCTTAATATAAATATATGTATAATTTTTTATACATATTTTTTTTTTATTTATGTATGGTTTTTTATTCATATCCATATACTGTATTCAATTTTATATGGATATGATTGGCGTTTTATATAGTATTGACAAAATCATAAGTTTGACCAATACGAGGAGAGGTCCGCCAACGACCACCTCCCTATAGGTGTTTTTGGACACGCTGTCTCCCATTCGACTGCTTACTATACTAGGGGCTACCCGCTCCGTATGATATTCTCTCATATAACAAGAGAATGCAAGAAATATTCGTATTTTATGAATATAATCCATTTATTTTTCAATATCCATACGTTTTACTTAGTTTTTTGTACGGTATTGACAAAATCCTATGCATTTGCATAAGATTTATTTTGCCACAATTTATAGTACTAGTGCCGCCCTCACTAGGTATAAATATCTCATTTCGCTAGTAGTGTATGGGCAAATTCTACTAGCTATTCTCATAAATATGTCACTTATATGCCATATCTATACAATTCATGCACTTTTATATGTATATTTGCTATATTATACATTATTATGCCTTATAGGTATTATACCTATAAGCCACATCCATACGATTGCTTAATATAAATATATGTATAATTTTTTATACATATTTTTTTTTATTTATGTATGGTTTTTTATTCATATCCATATACTGTATTCACTTTTATATGGATATGATTGGCGTTTTATATAGTATTGACAAAATCATAAGTTTGACCAATACGAGGAGAGGTCCGCCAACGACCACCTCCCTATAGGTGTTTTTGGACACGCTGTCTCCCATTCGACTGCTTACTATACTAGGGGCTACCCGCTCCGTATGATATTCTCTCATATAACAAGAGAATGCAAGAAATATTCGTATTTTATGAATATAATCCATTTATTTTTCAATATCCATACGTTTTACTTAGTTTTTTGTACGGTATTGACAAAATCCTATGCATTTGCATAAGATTTATTTTGCCACAATTTATAGTACTAGTGCCGCCCTCACTAGGTATAAATATCTCATTTCGCTAGTAGTGTATGGGCAAATTCTACTAGCTATTCTCATAAATATGTCACTTATATGCCATATCTATACAATTCATGCACTTTTATATGTATATTTGCTATATTATACATTATTATGCCTTATAGGTATTATACCTATAAGCCACATCCATACGATTGCTTAATATAAATATATGTATAATTTTTTATACATATTTTTTTTTATTTATGTATGGTTTTTTATTCATATCCATATACTGTATTCACTTTTATATGGATATGATTGGCGTTTTATATAGTATTGACAAAATCATAAGTTTGACCAATACGAGGAGAGGTCCGCCAACGACCACCTCCCTATAGGTGTTTTTGGACACGCTGTCTCCCATTCGACTGCTTACTATACTAGGGGCTGCCCGCTCCGTATGATATTCTCTCGTATAACAAGAGAATGCAAGAAATATTCGTATTTTATGAATATAATCCATTTATTTTTCAATATCCATACGTTTTACTTAGTTTTTTGTACGGTATTGATAAAATCCTATGCATTTGCATAAGATTTATTTTGCCACAATTTATAGTACTAGTGCCGCCCTCACTAGGTATAAATATCTCATTTCGCTAGTAGTGTATGGGCAAATTCTACTAGCTATTCTCATAAATGCCTTCTTTATGCCATATCTATACAATTTATGCACTTTTATATGTATATTTGCTAATATTATACATTATTATGCCTTATAGGTATTATACCTATAAGCCATATACATACGATTTCATTTTTTTATTTATATATGGTTTTGTATTTATAACCATATACCGTATTTACTTTTATAAGGATATGATTGGCGTTTTATATAGTATTGACAAAATTATAAGTTTGACAAACACTTTTTTAAGTCTTTTAGTTAAAATTGTCATTTTTAATTGACTATCTAAACACTAGATATATTTGCACATGGAGCAAAGAGTATAAAAATTGGTCGCGTCACTAATAATATCGCGATACATTTTTACTACCATCAAAATACCACATACGTTTATATGTCCTCTTTATTTAATTTGGTTTCTAAACCTCAGGAATAGTTTTAATTATATGTGCGCTCTAAGTTGAATGAATTTCTTGAATCTCTTTACTTGAATTTCTAAGACTTAAAAATATTTATAAATAGATGTCCTATTGCATAATATTTTTTTATCGCTTCACTTATAAAATAACGATCCTGCCTTTCTACCTTTGAATAAACATTCATATAAACATGGAGAAAAAAACGTTCGCGTCACTAACAGTATGTGACGATAAAATTTTGCTAACATTAAAAGGAACATATTTTTATATGTCAACTCTTAGTTGAATTGGTCTATTGCTTAAGATTCTAGACCTTAGGAATATTTTTATATTATATGTTTGCCAATCTTCGCGTCACTAAAAAGATGACGATTCATATTGTTATTATTAGATGGTCGAGTTGTACTTATATTGATATGTTAATCAAATTGGTCTCTTACTTGAAAATCTAGACCTTAGGAATATTTTTATATTATATGTTTGCCAATCTTCGCGTCACTAATAAGATGACGATTCATATTGTTATTATTAGATGGTCGAGTTGTACTTATATTGATATGTTAATCAAATTGGTCTCTTACTTGAAAATCTAGACCTTAGGAATATTTGTATATTATATGTTTGCCAATCTTCGCGTCAGTAATAAGATGACGATTCATATTGTTATTATTAGATGGTCGAGTTGTACTTATATTGATATGTTAATCAAATTGGTCTCTTACTTGAAAATCTAGACCTTAGGAATATTTTTATATTATATGTTTGCCAATCTTCGCGTCACTAATAAGATGACGATTCATATTGTTATTATTAGATGGTCGAGTTGTACTTATATTGATATGTTAATCAAATTGGTCTCTTACTTGAAAATCTAGACCTTAGGAATATTTTTATATTATATGTTTGCCAATCTTCGCGTCACTAATAAGATGACGATTCATATTGTTATTATTAGATGGTCGAGTTGTACTTATATTGATATGTTAATCAAATTGGTCTCTTACTTGAAAATCTAGACCTTAGGAATATTTTTATATTATATGTTTGCCAATCTTCGCGTCACTAATAAGATGACGATTCATATTATTATTAGATGGTCGAGTTGTACTTATATTGATATGTTAATCAAATTGGTCTCTTACTTGAAAATCTAGACCTTAGGAATATTTTTATATTATATGTTTGCCAATCTTCGCGTCACTAATAAGATGACGATTCATATTGTTATTATTAGATGGTCGAGTTGTACTTATATTGATATGTTAATCAAATTGGTCTCTTACTTGAAAATCTAGACCTTAGGAATATTTTTATATTATATGTTTGCCAATCTTCGCGTCACTAATAAGATGACGATTCATATTGTTATTATTAGATGGTCGAGTTGTACTTATATTGATATGTTAATCAAATTGGTCTCTTACTTGAAAATCTAGACCTTAGGAATATTTTTATATTATATGTTTGCCAATCTTCGCGTCACTAATAAGATGACGATTCATATTGTTAATATTAGATAGTCGAGTTGTACTTATATTGATATGTTAATCAAATTGGTCTCTTACTTGAAAATCTAGACCTTAGGAATGTAATATATAAAGGATTAAAAATTCGCCACAAAGCCAAGCAAACAATCAATGCATACAAATAGATTGTTGGTTGAACTTTATATAAGAAGTTCAACACAACAAATAAATTATGCAATTTTATTATCGAATCATCAAGCAAAGGATAAGCTTCAGTGGATCGCAGTATGGCAGCTGCTCAACCACTTACAACACCTTGCCTGTTACAAAAGTCGTTTACAATTGATTCTAGGCTTTGTCATTGTATTAAATAATGCTTTTATATGTAACTAGCGCGGCATCAGGTGATCAAAGATCCTCCCAATTTACTATGTTACAAATTACATTGGCATCACATCCATTGTCGTTTAAAAAGTAAATTATAAACTTTAAATGGTTTAGAAGCCATACAATGCAAATTGCCCCTTATTTATCATTGCAGTCCAGCACGGATACGACCTTAGAGGCGTTCAGGCATAATCCAACGGACGTAGCGTCATACCACTGTTCGCTCGAACAAGTATTGTGCCATTGGTCCGTACCTGCGGTTCCTCTCGTACTACGCAGGAATGCTGTCGCAACAACGTTTTGTCATTAGTAGGGTAAAACTAACCTGTCTCACGACGGTCTAAACCCAGCTCACGTTCCCTTGCATGGGTGAACAATCCAACGCTTGGTGAATTTTGCTTCACAATGATAGGAAGAGCCGACATCGAAGGATCAAAAAGCGACGTCGCTATGAACGCTTGGCCGCCACAAGCCAGTTATCCCTATGGTAACTTTTCTGACACCTCTTGTTAAAAACTCTTTAAACCAAAAGGATCGATAGGCCGAGCTTTTGCTGTCCCTGTGTGTACTGAACACCGAGATCAAGTCAGCATTTGCCCTTTTGCTCTATGTGTGGTTTCTGTCCGCACTGAGCTGGCCTTGGGACACCTCCGTTATTATTTGAGAGATGTACCGCCCCAGTCAAACTCCCTACCTGGCAATGTCCTTGAATTGGATCATACCTGAGTAATTGGAGTTATACCAAATTTTCAAATCAAAAATACATAAATGCACCGTTTTATTAAAGAATTTGTTTGCGATTATATAACAAACTCGTGATACTTTGATCAAGAAGCTTGCATCAAAACCCAATACCATAAGATATAATAAATATATCCGTATAATGGCTAGGAAATGATACACGTTCCATTTAATCAAGTAAGTAAGGAAACAATAAGAGTAGTGGTATTTCATTGGCGATACCAAACCGAGGTCTAATATCTCCCACTTATTCTACACCTCTTATGTCTCCTTACACTGCCAGATTAGAGTCAAGCTCAAAAGGGTCTTCTTTCCCCGCTAATTATTCCAAGCCCGTTCCCTTGGCTGTGGTTTCGCTAGATAGTAGATAGGGACAGGTGTGTCTCGGATCCCTCCGAACTTATTTAACGTGACGTGTTCCGCACTGAAGGGATTACAGCCACGGCATTCTAATATACCCACAAGGGAGTATATAATGCAAGGGTCTGGGTTAAGCGCCAAACCAACGCCCTGGACTAGAAGCTATAGCTATGTACATAGCAACCACCCCAGTAGCAATTTAAGTACTTGCTTGTCGGGCAAGCACTCCCCCTTGCATAGGGGCGAGATCTATCTAAAATCTCTACTGTTCTTTGGGTCGCAGCACCCGAGTTGTATTAACGCAACATCCACGTCGAGCCCGGGGACTCTACCCGCGATATAGGTGTCAACCACAGCCACCACGAAACTCCCACTAGGGGGCCGACCTCAATGAGTAGCCTTGGAGAACCACTCAACCCGTGGCACCGAAATTTCAGGCTCGGTGGGCCTCACCCCTTCAGCTCCGACAAGCTCGGATGGGGCAACCATGTCATATTAGTCGCCTCCTACGACAAGCAATGACAAGCTGTGGCAGTATTCTTCGCCGTTGCCACACGGCAAGGGGGTTTTGGGACTATTGTCCCGGCGCCTGCGGTTCATCCCTCGTCGCTTCCATCCTACGCCTCGAGAAGGCAGCATCAGCAAAAGCTCCTAGGAGACGCATCCGTTCTGGGGTCTCGACTACTCCTGCGACGTTCCATCGTTCTTGGACTCGAACAATGCCAAGGGCATCCAAGTCACGCAAATCGCTATAGAGGCGGCACTCACATAGTACGTGAAGCCAGTCCTCACTCTCCTCTCCACATGAGCATGCGGTTGTGGTGCTGAGGGTTCTACCATGGAGGAAAGCGTTGAACGACCCGTGTCCTATCAGCAAGAATCCGGCTCTTAAGGTGAAGACAAAGTCCTTCCTCTTGTAGACGAACGCTGCCTCTGGGAAAAACTGGCGAGTCACAAAACCGTGAGCCGCTTGGTCCCATCTGAGTTGCCACTCATTTAGCAGACATTCGTCTAGCAGAGCCATCTTGGATTTCCAGTCCAACACAGACAAGTCCTGTCCATAGAGCCAGTCGCTCTCGTCCAGGGGAACGTGCTTTCTGAGCTTAAACTTCACTGCCATCCTGTGAGCATCTAAATCCATTGGAGGAGCACCAGCAAGCACCTGCAGTGCCGTCGTGGACACTGTGCGGCATACCGGTAGGCATCCTAATAGGATGGTCCTCTGGCACGAGGTGAGGAGTCTTAAGGACTTACCCTTGCTCGCCGCCTTGTACCAGACCGAGGCACCGAAGAGTGCACAGGGGACCATGAGTCCGCTGTATATCGTCCTCTTAGCACGGGAGCTGAGCCCCCAATCGACTCGGAGCACCCGTGCTAGCCCTCCGGCAACTCCAGCCAGCCGATCTCTGAGAGCAGAGATATGCGGGAGAAAGCTCATCCGCTCGCCGACTAAGATGCCAAGGTACCGGCATTTGGTGACGTATGGCAGGCTTGCTCCAGCAAACCGTACCGTCGGTCTCCTAGTGTCTGAAAGATTCCCTTTCAGCAACATGATTGCCGTCTTGCTGGTTGACACACTCACTCCAACCTCAGCTCCCCAGGCTCCCACGATGTCCATCAACTGCTCACCCTTTCGCTCCAGATCGGCACGGGAATTCCCATCGACGAAAAGTAGCAAGTCATCTGCAAACGCGCTCAGAGCACAATGTGGCTCCAGGCGCTGAAGCAGCACATCCATCAGTAGGTTCCAAATAAATGGACCACTGACGGACCCTTGCGGGCAGCCCCGTGTAACCGACACTGTGGCCGCTTCGTAACTGCTGATGATACTGGCACTTCGACCGGAGAAATAACTTTTCCACAAGTCTATCTCTCGACAGCCGACGTCGATAAGCCGATCCAGCACCGCGTTCCACTCAACATTGTCGAAGGCACCCTTGAAATCAACAAAGATTCCCAGCACCCTCCTCTCGCGGCTGGTGGAAACGGTGTTTTTAGCGTGCATCCACGCATCCTCAACGCAGCGTCCAGGCCGAAATCCAAATTGCCATCTGCAGCCATCCGGTAGCACATCCTTCAGTCGATTCACCATGATCCCTTCCAGCACCTTTCCGAACACTGGCAAAAGGCATATGCCACGATAAGAGGCAGGATCGCTCCTGTCCTTATCTGGCCCCTTTACCAGCGGTATCACTCTCGGGTGTTTCCACTCGGCAGGAAAATATCCTTCCGAGAGGCATCGAGAGTACAACTTCGTCAGGTGCTGAGGGATAGCACGCCATACCTCCTTGACGATCCCACCCGTGATGCCGTCCATTCCCGGCGATCGCCGGCTTCTCAGCTTCGCGACGCTGGTTGCCACCTCGAAGGCTTCGAGGGTCGGTGGAGCAGCAGGAGTTATACCCTCACGCACTGTGGATTCCGCAACAGGGAAGAAGTTGCGGAGGAGTATATCTGCGCAGTCGTGCCATGTCGTAAGTAGCGCGCCGTTCGACCTAAGACATCCAAGATCGGTTGTCTTTTTCCGGCCTCGGCATATTCGGTAGGCGTGCCCCCATGGATCATCCTTGTGCCGTCCCACGAAGTCCCGCCAGTTTTGTTCCTTTGTCATCAGGATAAGCTTCTTATACTGGCCTGAGGCAAGCCTTAATCCAGCGGCAAGTCGCTCAACATCGCCGGTGCCACTCCGACGAGCTGCCTGCAGCCTGCGCCTCAGTCTCCTGACCTCTTGGCGCTTGGTACTCAGTTCAGGATTCCACCATATTACGTTTCCCCTTGTTTCTAGCTTCGTATCTGGTCTCTATCAGTCAATATTGGCTACACTCGCGGAGCGTACGGAAAACACGTCTGTTCGCACGAGCAATCTAACACCGACTGAGTAGATAGGGACAGTAGGAATCTCGTTAATCCATTCATGCGCGTCACTAATTAGATGACGAGGCATTTGGCTACCTTAAGAGAGTCATAGTTACTCCCGCCGTTGACCCGCGCTTACTTGAATTTCTTCACTTTGACATTCAGAGCACTGGGCAGAAATCACATTGTGTCAACACCCGCTAGGGCCATCACAATGCTTTGTTTTAATTAGACAGTCGGATTCCCCAAGTCCGTGCCAGTTCTGAATTGATTGTTAATTGATAATCGTTATAATTAATAAGAACTAATTGGTTTAACCCAATTAGTATTCTTAAAAATTTTAGCAAGAAAGTTCCACAATTGGCTACGTAACTAAACTATCCGGGGAACAAGTAACTAACATAAATGCTAGAAACTCTATTTACCCAGAACGAGCACATAAACCATGTTATTGTTTCCCAATCAAGCCCGACTATCTCAATCTTCAGAGCCAATCCTTATCCCGAAGTTACGGATCTAATTTGCCGACTTCCCTTACCTACATTATTCTATCGACTAGAGACTCTTCACCTTGGAGACCAGCTGCGGATATTGGTACGGCCTGTTGAGAAGTTTGCGTGTCCCCACCATAAATTTTCAAGGTCCGAGGAGAAAATATCGACACAACAGTATATGTCATGCTCTTCTAGCCCATCTACCATATCTCTCTGCGAAAGACTTCCATGGTAGTACGGCTATAAAACAGAAAAGAAAACTCTTCCGATATCTCTCGACGGCTTCTTTATGGTCGTTCCTGTTGCCAGGATGAGCACGAGGCCCATATTTAATAACAAACGGATACTCAACAGGTTACGGAATTGGAACCGTATTCCCTTTCGTTCAAAATTATTCAAGTATATTAATTTAGCTAGATTTTATATAATATATATATTTGTTTGGCATTTGTATTTTACTTGAAAATTTTCGGCTTTCGCCTTGAACTTAGGACCGACTAACTCGTGATCAACCACTGTTCACACGAAACCCTTCTCCACTTCAGTCCTCCAAGGTCTCATTCGATTATTTGCTACTACCACCAAGATCTGTACCAATGGCAGCTCCATGCAGGCTTACGCCAAACACTTCTACGCATACCATTGTACCTTCCTACTCACTAAAGTTTCAAAATTTATATTACAAGTAATATAAATCATCTACTTTAGCGGTAATGTATAGGTATACAACTTAAGCGCCATCCATTTTAAGGGCTAGTTGCTTCGGCAGGTGAGTTGTTACACACTCCTTAGCGGATTTCGACTTCCATGATCACCGTCCTGCTGTTTTAAGCAACCAACGCCTTTCATGGTATCTGCATGAGTTGTTAATTTGGGCACCGTAACATTACGTTTGGTTCATCCCACAGCGCCAGTTCTGCTTACCAAAAGTGGCCCACTGGGCACATTATATCATAACCTTGAACTTCATATCAAGAAAGTTAAGGTTCTTACCCATTTAAAGTTTGAGAATAGGTTAAGATCGTTTCGACCCTAAGGCCTCTAATCATTCGCTTTACCAGATAAGATTATTTTATATAATATTAAAATGCACCAGCTATCCTGAGGGAAACTTCGGAAGGAACCAGCTACTAGATGGTTCGATTGGTCTTTCGCCCCTATACTCAATTCTGACAATCGATTTGCACGTCAGAACTGTTTCGGTCTTCCATCAGGGTTTCCCCTGACTTCAACCTGATCAAGTATAGTTCACCATCTTTCGGGTCACAGCATATATGCTCAAGGTACGTTCCAGTTAGAGGCATAAATAATATAAATATCATTATACATAACTATATAGAACGCCCCGGGATTGTGTTAATTAGCTATAAATAGTTAAAAAACTAATCCCATTATTAGTCAAGTTAATTACGCTATTAGGTTTATATCCCAATAACTTGCACATATGTTAGACTCCTTGGTCCGTGTTTCAAGACGGGTCCCGAAGGTATCCTGAATCTTTCGCATTGTTAATCCTACAAGTGCATATAATAAACACAAAAATCAATGATAATTATGCCATTATATAATTCCGAAAAATTAACGCACTGTATTCATATAAATCTATCAGCACTTTATCAAATTAATAACATTTATTCTGTGTTAAAATGCAAGCAAATTAATTTGAATAAACTATAAGTTATATTTTATGATAAATTTGGTATGCTAATAGATTACAATGTCCTTATATGGAAAAAATGCACACTATTATCATAATATTGTTTAAATATTACAATTCTAATGATGAATTTTCCATAACGGATATTCAGGTTCATCGGGCTTAACCTCTAAGCAGTTTCACGTACTGTTTAACTCTCTATTCAGAGTTCTTTTCAACTTTCCCTCACGGTACTTGTTTACTATCGGTCTCATGGTTATATTTAGTTTTAGATGGAGTTTACCACCCACTTAGTGCTGCACTATCAAGCAACACGACTCTTTGGAAACATCATCTAGTAATCATTAACGTTATACGGGCCTGGCACCCTCTATGGGTAAATGGCCTCATTTAAGAAGGACTTAAATCGTTAATTTCTCATACTAGAATATTGACGCTCCATACACTGCATCTCACATTTGCCATATAGACAAAGTGACTTAGTGCTGAACTGATTTCTTTTCGCTCGCCGCTACTAAGAAAATCCTTGTTAGTTTCTTTTCCTCCCCTAATTAATATGCTTAAATTCAGGGGGTAGTCCCATATGAGTTGAGGTTGTGTATAACTTTTATATGCAATTAATTCTTTATATATAATGATAAAACATTTTATTAAATTCGTTATATTAATAATATCTGTATATAAATGGCATTTGTTTGATTTAACGAATCAACGAAGAACAATAATATTGTCAACGGTTTTCTATTTTCTAATCATTAATAAGAGACAATTCTAGATAAATTTTTATGCTAGACATTTCTCAGTATCATTTGATTGAAAAAGAAAATATTTCTCTTCGTTTTTCACATTCAAATTATTTACTAATGTGAGATAATGTTTTTCATATATTTTTTAATATTATGAATAAAATAATTAAATTATTATTATCCAATAATATACCATATGCTTATAAAATTTCATTATAAAATTTGTATAAGCAACTTAATTAGCATAGTCTTACAACCCTCAACCATATGTAGTCCAAGCAGCACTATAAAATTAATTAAAGTACATAACAGCATGGACTGCGATATGCGTTCAAAATGTCGATGTTCATGTGTCCTGCAGTTCACACGATGACGCACAGTTTGCTGCGTTCTTCATCGACCCATGAGCCGAGTGATCCACCGCTTAGAGTTTTATAAATTGGTTTCTTAATTTTGTCAAATATGTTTTTATTGAAAGAAATTAAAAATACACCATTTTACTGGCATATATCAATTCCTTCAATAAATTTATTTTTATACCTAAAACGAATGCTGCGAAATGTCTTAGTTTTATATAACCAATATATATCAAAGTATTTCTTTTTAAATTGCATTTATTGTAAATAAATATATATATATATATATTAATACTTTTTTAGCGATATAAATTGAAATTTATATAAAACATTAACCTGTATAAAACCAGGTACAACATTGTACATTTTAGGTTGTTGCATTATCCAATGTATGCGCATAACTGAGATGAACAATACATATCGCAACGCGTGTATATTATGGTCCATATACACACAGTATTTTAATTGTGTTTATATACAATAATAATTTAATATTATTATTTTAATAATTCGATTTGCTTGTTCGAATTTTTATTTGTTTGTTTTGGCTGCTTATTATTTCTCTCATATGTATTAAATACAATATATAATTTTAATATTTGCATTATTTCGATTTGCTTGTTCGAAATTTCATTTGATCTATATTAGATCATATACATTTTGGCAATTCATATTTTATTTGTATTACTATAATGTATTTATTATAATATAAACAAATATTTTATTAACGGTAAGGATATACAATAATAATTTAATATTATTATTTTAATAATTCGATTTGCTTGTTCGAATTTTTATTTGTTTGCTTTGGCTGCTTATTATTTCTCTCATATGTATTAAATACAATATATAATTTTAATATTTGCATTATTTCGATTTGCTTGTTCGAAATTTTATTTGATCTATATTAGATCTCATATACATTTTGGCAATTCATATTTTATTTGTATTATTATAATGTATTTATTATAATATAAACAAATATTTTATTAACGGTAAGGATATACAATAATAATTTAATATTATTATTTTAATAATTCGATTTGCTTGTTCGAATTTTTATTTGTTTGCTTTGGCTGCTTATTAATTTCTCTCATATGTATTAAATACAATATATAATTTTAATATTTGCATTATTTCGATTTGCTTGTTCGAAATTTCATTTGATCTATAATAGATCTCATATACATTTTGGCAATTCATATTTTATTTGTAATACTATAATGTATTTATTATAATATAAACAAATATTTTATTAACGGTAAGGATATTAAAACATTAATGATCCTTCCGCAGGTTCACCTACGGAAACCTTGTTACGACTTTTACTTCCTCTAAATAATCAAGTTCGGTCAACTTTTGCGAAACAACCGTAACACGCAAGGCGTCACAGTGATCACGTCCGGAGACCTCACTAAATAATTCAATCGGTAGTAGCGACGGGCGGTGTGTACAAAGGGCAGGGACGTAATCAATGCGAGTTAATGACTCACACTTACTGGGAATTCCAAGTTCATGTGAACAGTTTCAGTTCACAATCCCAAGCATGAAAGTGGTTCAGCGGTTTACCCGGACCTCTCGGTCTAGGAAATACACGTTGATACTTTCATTGTAGCGCGCGTGCAGCCCAGGACATCTAAGGGCATCACAGACCTGTTATTGCTCAATCTCATTATTGCTAGACGCAATTTGTCCATTTAAGAAGCTAGTGTCCTTATAATGGGACAAACCAACAGGTACGGCTCCACTTATATAAACACATTCAAACACAATAAACATTTTACTGCCACCATGAATGAAGGCTATATAAGCTTCAACACCATAATCCTGAAGATATCTATTTAATATATTTGAGTCTCGTTCGTTATCGGAATTAACCAGACAAATCACTCCACGAACTAAGAACGGCCATGCACCACCACCCATAGATTCGAGAAAGAGCTATCAATCTGTCTTACACACTTATGTTCGGACCTGGTAAGTTTTCCCGTGTTGAGTCAAATTAAGCCGCAGGCTCCACTCCTGGTGGTGCCCTTCCGTCAATTCCTTTAAGTTTCAGCTTTGCAACCATACTTCCCCCGGAGCCCAAAAGCTTTGGTTTCCCGGGAAGCGACTGAGAGAGCCATAAAAGTAGCTACACCCAATTGCTAGCTGGCATCGTTTATGGTTAGAACTAGGGCGGTATCTGATCGCCTTCGAACCTCTAACTTTCGTTCTTGATTAATGAAAACATCTTTGGCAAATGCTTTCGCTTAAGTTAGTCTTACGACGGTCCAAGAATTTCACCTCTCGCGTCGTAATACTAATGCCCCCAAACTGCTTCTATTAATCATTACCTCTTGATCTGAAAACCAATGAAAGCAGAACAGAGGTCTTATTTCATTATCCCATGCACAGAATATTCAGGCATTTGAAGCCTGCTTTAAGCACTCTAATTTGTTCAAAGTAATTGTACCGGCCCACAATAACACTCGTTTAAGAGCACTAATGCAGGTTTTTAAATAGGAGGAACATATGAAAAAATACAAGTATCTAAGCACATGTAAGAACTCCACCGGTAATACGCTTACATACATAAAGGTATAGTACTAACCACAATTGTAAGTTGTACTACCCGTATGAAGCACAAGTTCAACTACGAACGTTTTAACCGCAACAACTTTAATATACGCTATTGGAGCTGGAATTACCGCGGCTGCTGGCACCAGACTTGCCCTCCAATTGGTCCTTGTTAAAGGATTTAAAGTGTACTCATTCCAATTACAGGGCCTCGGATATGAGTCCTGTATTGTTATTTTTCGTCACTACCTCCCCGAGCTGGGAGTGGGTAATTTACGCGCCTGCTGCCTTCCTTAGATGTGGTAGCCGTTTCTCAGGCTCCCTCTCCGGAATCGAACCCTGATTCCCCGTTACCCGTTGCAACCATGGTAGTCCTAGATACTACCATCAAAAGTTGATAGGGCAGACATTTGAAAGATCTGTCGTCGGTACAAGACCATACGATCTGCATGTTATCTAGAGTTCAACCAATATAACGATCTTGCGATCGCTTGGTTTTAGCCTAATAAAAGCACATGTTCCCTAAGGTTCATGTTTTAATTGCATGTATTAGCTCTAGAATTACCACAGTTATCCAAGTAACTGTTAACGATCTAAGGAACCATAACTGATATAATGAGCCTTTTGCGGTTTCACTTTTAATTCGTGTGTACTTAGACATGCATGGCTTAATCTTTGAGACAAGCATATAACTACTGGCAGGATCAACCAGAATAATGTTTTTATTCATATTTCATTCATATTTTTTGAATAGAAATTAGCAATATATATGTTGTTATAGATTTTATTTCTATCGAATACGGCCATTTTTATATAGCATTCGTATACGTTTGTTTTCCAATTTATACTTGTTTCGCCACTAATAATAACAAGTTTTTATTGATGTCAAAAAGAATCATATTCTTTATAAACACAATATTTATTTTTCATATATTTTCTTTATATATGCACATTTCATTCTAAAATATCATTTTTGTTCGACATACATAATATATTGTATCCACACATGTACAATTTTTGTTTAACCAATATAAGATATTGAGTTAATCATTTGTATTTTGACGATAAATTTAAAATTTATCTATATATATCCATATAAGTCTCTGGTAATATATAAAATAGAACCGAGTGTATATATATAATTATTACTACTATATTTATTTCTTAAATAATATATACTTATATATTATTTATATATATACTCTTTATTATATATTATATAATTTCTTAAATAACTCTCTTAATAGCTATTTTTTATTATCAACAATATAAGTTGATATTAATATTGAAAATGTATTCATAATTACATTTTTATATTTCTTTGGTAGACTTTTATGTACTATTATTATTTAATAATACACATATAATATAAATCATGTTAGCCTACCTCCTAAAATTAACGATAAAATTCGGAAACAATTTGTTATTCTATGTACAATAGAAACTTGGCCTTTGTTTCAACGTTATTATCTTTGGGCTTAAAATATTAACCGCGGAGCCAAGTCTCGTATTCAAATAAATGAATAAAGAAACAAATTTGACGGATAATATCTTCTCTACTGACATATGTCAATAGCAGACGGCCGGCCCATTGACCATCCTATAGTAGTTTTTGGACACGCTGTCTCCCATTCGGGTATATTCAATTTACTTTGCCACTCACCCATATAGTGTTCTCTTATATAATAAGACAACGCACTTTTATATTCATTATATGGATATATTGCCTTCCTCATATTTGCCACACCACCTATAGTAGTTTTTGGACACGCTGTCTCCCATTCGGGTATATTCAATTTACTTTGCCACTCACCCATATAGTGTTCTCTTATATAATAAGAAAACGCACTTTTATTTTCATTATATGGATATATTGCCTTCCTCATATTTGCCACACCACCTATAGTAGTTTTTGGACACGCTGTCTCCCATTCGGGTATATTCAATTTACTTTGCCACTCACCCATATAGTGTTCTCTTATATAATAAGAAAACGCACTTTTATTTTCATTATATGGATATATTGCCTTCCTCATATTTGCCACACCACCTATAGTAGTTTTTGGACACGCTGTCTCCCATTCGGGTATATTCAATTCTCTTTGCCACTCACCCTTATAGTATTCTCTTATTTAATAAGAATACTAAAATACTTCTCATATTATAGATGTAATCTATTAACTTCTCAATATCCATACGGTTTATGTATGGTATTGACAAAATCCTATGCATTTGCATAAGATTTATTTTGCCACAATTTATAGTACTAGTGCCGCCCTCACTAGGTATAAATATCTCATTTCGCTAGTAGTGTATGGGCAAATTCTACTAGCTATTCTCATAAATATGTCACTTATATGCCATATCTATACAATTCATGCACTTTTATATGTATATTTGCTATATTATACATTATTATGCCTTATAGGTATTATACCTATAAGCCACATCCATACGATTGCTTAATATAAATATATGTATAATTTTTTATACATATTTTTTTTTATTTATGTATGGTTTTTTATTCATATCCATATACTGTATTCACTTTTATATGGATATGATTGGCGTTTTATATAGTATTGACAAAATCATAAGTTTGACCAATACGAGGAGAGGTCCGCCAACGACCACCTCCCTATAGGTGTTTTTGGACACGCTGTCTCCCATTCGACTGCTTACTATACTAGGGGCTACCCGCTCCGTATGATATTCTCTCATATAACAAGAGAATGCAAGAAATATTCGTATTTTATGAATATAATCCATTTATTTTTCAATATCCATACGTTTTACTTAGTTTTTTGTACGGTATTGACAAAATCCTATGCATTTGCATAAGATTTATTTTGCCACAATTTATAGTACTAGTGCCGCCCTCACTAGGTATAAATATCTCATTTCGCTAGTAGTGTATGGGGAAATTCTACTAGCTATTCTCATAAATATGTCACTTATATGCCATATCTATACAATTCATGCACTTTTATATGTATATTTGCTATATTATACATTATTATGCCTTATAGGTATTATACCTATAAGCCACATCCATACGATTGCTTAATATAAATATATGTATAATTTTTTATACATATTTTTTTTTTATTTATGTATGGTTTTTTATTCATATCCATATACTGTATTCAATTTTATATGGATATGATTGGCGTTTTATATAGTATTGACAAAATCATAAGTTTGACCAATACGAGGAGAGGTCCGCCAACGACCACCTCCCTATAGGTGTTTTTGGACACGCTGTCTCCCATTCGACTGCTTACTATACTAGGGGCTACCCGCTCCGTATGATATTCTCTCATATAACAAGAGAATGCAAGAAATATTCGTATTTTATGAATATAATCCATTTATTTTTCAATATCCATACGTTTTACTTAGTTTTTTGTACGGTATTGACAAAATCCTATGCATTTGCATAAGATTTATTTTGCCACAATTTATAGTACTAGTGCCGCCCTCACTAGGTATAAATATCTCATTTCGCTAGTAGTGTATGGGCAAATTCTACTAGCTATTCTCATAAATATGTCACTTATATGCCATATCTATACAATTCATGCACTTTTATATGTATATTTGCTATATTATACATTATTATGCCTTATAGGTATTATACCTATAAGCCACATCCATACGATTGCTTAATATAAATATATGTATAATTTTTTATACATATTTTTTTTTATTTATGTATGGTTTTTTATTCATATCCATATACTGTATTCACTTTTATATGGATATGATTGGCGTTTTATATAGTATTGACAAAATCATAAGTTTGACCAATACGAGGAGAGGTCCGCCAACGACCACCTCCCTATAGGTGTTTTTGGACACGCTGTCTCCCATTCGACTGCTTACTATACTAGGGGCTACCCGCTCCGTATGATATTCTCTCATATAACAAGAGAATGCAAGAAATATTCGTATTTTATGAATATAATCCATTTATTTTTCAATATCCATACGTTTTACTTAGTTTTTTGTACGGTATTGACAAAATCCTATGCATTTGCATAAGATTTATTTTGCCACAATTTATAGTACTAGTGCCGCCCTCACTAGGTATAAATATCTCATTTCGCTAGTAGTGTATGGGCAAATTCTACTAGCTATTCTCATAAATATGTCACTTATATGCCATATCTATACAATTCATGCACTTTTATATGTATATTTGCTATATTATACATTATTATGCCTTATAGGTATTATACCTATAAGCCACATCCATACGATTGCTTAATATAAATATATGTATAATTTTTTATACATATTTTTTTTTATTTATGTATGGTTTTTTATTCATATCCATATACTGTATTCACTTTTATATGGATATGATTGGCGTTTTATATAGTATTGACAAAATCATAAGTTTGACCAATACGAGGAGAGGTCCGCCAACGACCACCTCCCTATAGGTGTTTTTGGACACGCTGTCTCCCATTCGACTGCTTACTATACTAGGGGCTGCCCGCTCCGTATGATATTCTCTCGTATAACAAGAGAATGCAAGAAATATTCGTATTTTATGAATATAATCCATTTATTTTTCAATATCCATACGTTTTACTTAGTTTTTTGTACGGTATTGACAAAATCCTATGCATTTGCATAAGATTTATTTTGCCACAATTTATAGTACTAGTGCCGCCCTCACTAGGTATAAATATCTCATTTCGCTAGTAGTGTATGGGCAAATTCTACTAGCTATTCTCATAAATGCCTTCTTTATGCCATATCTATACAATTTATGCACTTTTATATGTATATTTGCTAATATTATACATTATTATGCCTTATAGGTATTATACCTATAAGCCATATACATACGATTTCATTTTTTTATTTATATATGGTTTTGTATTTATAACCATATACCGTATTTACTTTTATAAGGATATGATTGGCGTTTTATATAGTATTGACAAAATTATAAGTTTGACAAACACTTTTTTAAGTCTTTTAGTTAAAATTGTCATTTTTAATTGACTATCTAAACACTAGATATATTTGCACATGGAGCAAAGAGTATAAAAATTGGTCGCGTCACTAATAATATCGCGATACATTTTTACTACCATCAAAATACCACATACGTTTATATGTCCTCTTTATTTAATTTGGTTTCTAAACCTCAGGAATAGTTTTAATTATATGTGCGCTCTAAGTTGAATGAATTTCTTGAATCTCTTTACTTGAATTTCTAAGACTTAAAAATATTTATAAATAGATGTCCTATTGCATAATATTTTTTTATCGCTTCACTTATAAAATAACGATCCTGCCTTTCTACCTTTGAATAAACATTCATATAAACATGGAGAAAAAAACGTTCGCGTCACTAACAGTATGTGACGATAAAATTTTGCTAACATTAAAAGGAACATATTTTTATATGTCAACTCTTAGTTGAATTGGTCTATTGCTTAAGATTCTAGACCTTAGGAATATTTTTATATTATATGTTTGCCAATCTTCGCGTCACTAAAAAGATGACGATTCATATTGTTATTATTAGATGGTCGAGTTGTACTTATATTGATATGTTAATCAAATTGGTCTCTTACTTGAAAATCTAGACCTTAGGAATATTTTTATATTATATGTTTGCCAATCTTCGCGTCACTAATAAGATGACGATTCATATTGTTATTATTAGATGGTCGAGTTGTACTTATATTGATATGTTAATCAAATTGGTCTCTTACTTGAAAATCTAGACCTTAGGAATATTTGTATATTATATGTTTGCCAATCTTCGCGTCAGTAATAAGATGACGATTCATATTGTTATTATTAGATGGTCGAGTTGTACTTATATTGATATGTTAATCAAATTGGTCTCTTACTTGAAAATCTAGACCTTAGGAATATTTTTATATTATATGTTTGCCAATCTTCGCGTCACTAATAAGATGACGATTCATATTGTTATTATTAGATGGTCGAGTTGTACTTATATTGATATGTTAATCAAATTGGTCTCTTACTTGAAAATCTAGACCTTAGGAATATTTTTATATTATATGTTTGCCAATCTTCGCGTCACTAATAAGATGACGATTCATATTGTTATTATTAGATGGTCGAGTTGTACTTATATTGATATGTTAATCAAATTGGTCTCTTACTTGAAAATCTAGACCTTAGGAATATTTTTATATTATATGTTTGCCAATCTTCGCGTCACTAATAAGATGACGATTCATATTGTTATTATTAGATGGTCGAGTTGTACTTATATTGATATGTTAATCAAATTGGTCTCTTACTTGAAAATCTAGACCTTAGGAATATTTTTATATTATATGTTTGCCAATCTTCGCGTCACTAATAAGATGACGATTCATATTGTTATTATTAGATGGTCGAGTTGTACTTATATTGATATGTTAATCAAATTGGTCTCTTACTTGAAAATCTAGACCTTAGGAATATTTTTATATTATATGTTTGCCAATCTTCGCGTCACTAATAAGATGACGATTCATATTATTATTAGATGGTCGAGTTGTACTTATATTGATATGTTAATCAAATTGGTCTCTTACTTGAAAATCTAGACCTTAGGAATATTTTTATATTATATGTTTGCCAATCTTCGCGTCACTAATAAGATGACGATTCATATTGTTATTATTAGATGGTCGAGTTGTACTTATATTGATATGTTAATCAAATTGGTCTCTTACTTGAAAATCTAGACCTTAGGAATATTTTTATATTATATGTTTGCCAATCTTCGCGTCACTAATAAGATGACGATTCATATTGTTATTATTAGATGGTCGAGTTGTACTTATATTGATATGTTAATCAAATTGGTCTCTTACTTGAAAATCTAGACCTTAGGAATGTAATATATAAAGGATTAAAAATTCGCCACAAAGCCAAGCAAACAATCAATGCATACAAATAGATTGTTGGTTGAACTTTATATAAGAAGTTCAACACAACAAATAAATTATGCAATTTTATTATCGAATCATCAAGCAAAGGATAAGCTTCAGTGGATCGCAGTATGGCAGCTGCTCAACCACTTACAACACCTTGCCTGTTACAAAAGTCGTTTACAATTGATTCTAGGCTTTGTCATTGTATTAAATAATGCTTTTATATGTAACTAGCGCGGCATCAGGTGATCAAAGATCCTCCCAATTTACTATGTTACAAATTACATTGGCATCACATCCATTGTCGTTTAAAAAGTAAATTATAAACTTTAAATGGTTTAGAAGCCATACAATGCAAATTGCCCCTTATTTATCATTGCAGTCCAGCACGGATACGACCTTAGAGGCGTTCAGGCATAATCCAACGGACGTAGCGTCATACCACTGTTCGCTCGAACAAGTATTGTGCCATTGGTCCGTACCTGCGGTTCCTCTCGTACTACGCAGGAATGCTGTCGCAACAACGTTTTGTCATTAGTAGGGTAAAACTAACCTGTCTCACGACGGTCTAAACCCAGCTCACGTTCCCTTGCATGGGTGAACAATCCAACGCTTGGTGAATTTTGCTTCACAATGATAGGAAGAGCCGACATCGAAGGATCAAAAAGCGACGTCGCTATGAACGCTTGGCCGCCACAAGCCAGTTATCCCTATGGTAACTTTTCTGACACCTCTTGTTAAAAACTCTTTAAACCAAAAGGATCGATAGGCCGAGCTTTTGCTGTCCCTGTGTGTACTGAACACCGAGATCAAGTCAGCATTTGCCCTTTTGCTCTATGTGTGGTTTCTGTCCGCACTGAGCTGGCCTTGGGACACCTCCGTTATTATTTGAGAGATGTACCGCCCCAGTCAAACTCCCTACCTGGCAATGTCCTTGAATTGGATCATACCTGAGTAATTGGAGTTATACCAAATTTTCAAATCAAAAATACATAAATGCACCGTTTTATTAAAGAATTTGTTTGCGATTATATAACAAACTCGTGATACTTTGATCAAGAAGCTTGCATCAAAACCCAATACCATAAGATATAATAAATATATCCGTATAATGGCTAGGAAATGATACACGTTCCATTTAATCAAGTAAGTAAGGAAACAATAAGAGTAGTGGTATTTCATTGGCGATACCAAACCGAGGTCTAATATCTCCCACTTATTCTACACCTCTTATGTCTCCTTACACTGCCAGATTAGAGTCAAGCTCAAAAGGGTCTTCTTTCCCCGCTAATTATTCCAAGCCCGTTCCCTTGGCTGTGGTTTCGCTAGATAGTAGATAGGGACAGTAGGAATCTCGTTAATCCATTCATGCGCGTCACTAATTAGATGACGAGGCATTTGGCTACCTTAAGAGAGTCATAGTTACTCCCGCCGTTGACCCGCGCTTACTTGAATTTCTTCACTTTGACATTCAGAGCACTGGGCAGAAATCACATTGTGTCAACACCCGCTAGGGCCATCACAATGCTTTGTTTTAATTAGACAGTCGGATTCCCCAAGTCCGTGCCAGTTCTGAATTGATTGTTAATTGATAATCGTTATAATTAATAAGAACTAATTGGTTTAACCCAATTAGTATTCTTAAAAATTTTAGCAAGAAAGTTCCACAATTGGCTACGTAACTAAACTATCCGGGGAACAAGTAACTAACATAAATGCTAGAAACTCTATTTACCCAGAACGAGCACATAAACCATGTTATTGTTTCCCAATCAAGCCCGACTATCTCAATCTTCAGAGCCAATCCTTATCCCGAAGTTACGGATCTAATTTGCCGACTTCCCTTACCTACATTATTCTATCGACTAGAGACTCTTCACCTTGGAGACCAGCTGCGGATATTGGTACGGCCTGTTGAGAAGTTTGCGTGTCCCCACCATAAATTTTCAAGGTCCGAGGAGAAAATATCGACACAACAGTATATGTCATGCTCTTCTAGCCCATCTACCATATCTCTCTGCGAAAGACTTCCATGGTAGTACGGCTATAAAACAGAAAAGAAAACTCTTCCGATATCTCTCGACGGCTTCTTTATGGTCGTTCCTGTTGCCAGGATGAGCACGAGGCCCATATTTAATAACAAACGGATACTCAACAGGTTACGGAATTGGAACCGTATTCCCTTTCGTTCAAAATTATTCAAGTATATTAATTTAGCTAGATTTTATATAATATATATATTTGTTTGGCATTTGTATTTTACTTGAAAATTTTCGGCTTTCGCCTTGAACTTAGGACCGACTAACTCGTGATCAACCACTGTTCACACGAAACCCTTCTCCACTTCAGTCCTCCAAGGTCTCATTCGATTATTTGCTACTACCACCAAGATCTGTACCAATGGCAGCTCCATGCAGGCTTACGCCAAACACTTCTACGCATACCATTGTACCTTCCTACTCACTAAAGTTTCAAAATTTATATTACAAGTAATATAAATCATCTACTTTAGCGGTAATGTATAGGTATACAACTTAAGCGCCATCCATTTTAAGGGCTAGTTGCTTCGGCAGGTGAGATGTTACACACTCCTTAGCGGATTTCGACTTCCATGATCACCGTCCTGCTGTTTTAAGCAACCAACGCCTTTCATGGTATCTGCATGAGTTGTTAATTTGGGCACCGTAACATTACGTTTGGTTCATCCCACAGCGCCAGTTCTGCTTACCAAAAGTGGCCCACTGGGCACATTATATCATAACCTTGAACTTCATATCAAGAAAGTTAAGGTTCTTACCCATTTAAAGTTTGAGAATAGGTTAAGATCGTTTCGACCCTAAGGCCTCTAATCATTCGCTTTACCAGATAAGATTATTTTATATAATATTAAAATGCACCAGCTATCCTGAGGGAAACTTCGGAAGGAACCAGCTACTAGATGGTTCGATTGGTCTTTCGCCCCTATACTCAATTCTGACAATCGATTTGCACGTCAGAACTGTTTCGGTCTTCCATCAGGGTTTCCCCTGACTTCAACCTGATCAAGTATAGTTCACCATCTTTCGGGTCACAGCATATATGCTCAAGGTACGTTCCAGTTAGAGGCATAAATAATATAAATATCATTATACATAACTATATAGAACGCCCCGGGATTGTGTTAATTAGCTATAAATAGTTAAAAAACTAATCCCATTATTAGTCAAGTTAATTACGCTATTAGGTTTATATCCCAATAACTTGCACATATGTTAGACTCCTTGGTCCGTGTTTCAAGACGGGTCCCGAAGGTATCCTGAATCTTTCGCATTGTTAATCCTACAAGTGCATATAATAAACACAAAAATCAATGATAATTATGCCATTATATAATTCCGAAAAATTAACGCACTGTATTCATATAAATCTATCAGCACTTTATCAAATTAATAACATTTATTCTGTGTTAAAATGCAAGCAAATTAATTTGAATAAACTATAAGTTATATTTTATGATAAATTTGGTATGCTAATAGATTACAATGTCCTTATATGGAAAAAATGCACACTATTATCATAATATTGTTTAAATATTACAATTCTAATGATGAATTTTCCATAACGGATATTCAGGTTCATCGGGCTTAACCTCTAAGCAGTTTCACGTACTGTTTAACTCTCTATTCAGAGTTCTTTTCAACTTTCCCTCACGGTACTTGTTTACTATCGGTCTCATGGTTATATTTAGTTTTAGATGGAGTTTACCACCCACTTAGTGCTGCACTATCAAGCAACACGACTCTTTGGAAACATCATCTAGTAATCATTAACGTTATACGGGCCTGGCACCCTCTATGGGTAAATGGCCTCATTTAAGAAGGACTTAAATCGTTAATTTCTCATACTAGAATATTGACGCTCCATACACTGCATCTCACATTTGCCATATAGACAAAGTGACTTAGTGCTGAACTGATTTCTTTTCGCTCGCCGCTACTAAGAAAATCCTTGTTAGTTTCTTTTCCTCCCCTAATTAATATGCTTAAATTCAGGGGGTAGTCCCATATGAGTTGAGGTTGTGTATAACTTTTATATGCAATTAATTCTTTATATATAATGATAAAACATTTTATTAAATTCGTTATATTAATAATATCTGTATATAAATGGCATTTGTTTGATTTAACGAATCAACGAAGAACAATAATATTGTCAACGGTTTTCTATTTTCTAATCATTAATAAGAGACAATTCTAGATAAATTTTTATGCTAGACATTTCTCAGTATCATTTGATTGAAAAAGAAAATATTTCTCTTCGTTTTTCACATTCAAATTATTTACTAATGTGAGATAATGTTTTTCATATATTTTTTAATATTATGAATAAAATAATTAAATTATTATTATCCAATAATATACCATATGCTTATAAAATTTCATTATAAAATTTGTATAAGCAACTTAATTAGCATAGTCTTACAACCCTCAACCATATGTAGTCCAAGCAGCACTATAAAATTAATTAAAGTACATAACAGCATGGACTGCGATATGCGTTCAAAATGTCGATGTTCATGTGTCCTGCAGTTCACACGATGACGCACAGTTTGCTGCGTTCTTCATCGACCCATGAGCCGAGTGATCCACCGCTTAGAGTTTTATAAATTGGTTTCTTAATTTTGTCAAATATGTTTTTATTGAAAGAAATTAAAAATACACCATTTTACTGGCATATATCAATTCCTTCAATAAATTTATTTTTATACCTAAAACGAATGCTGCGAAATGTCTTAGTTTTATATAACCAATATATATCAAAGTATTTCTTTTTAAATTGCATTTATTGTAAATAAATATATATATATATATATTAATACTTTTTTAGCGATATAAATTGAAATTTATATAAAACATTAACCTGTATAAAACCAGGTACAACATTGTACATTTTAGGTTGTTGCATTATCCAATGTATGCGCATAACTGAGATGAACAATACATATCGCAACGCGTGTATATTATGGTCCATATACACACAGTATTTTAATTGTGTTTATATACAATAATAATTTAATATTATTATTTTAATAATTCGATTTGCTTGTTCGAATTTTTATTTGTTTGTTTTGGCTGCTTATTATTTCTCTCATATGTATTAAATACAATATATAATTTTAATATTTGCATTATTTCGATTTGCTTGTTCGAAATTTCATTTGATCTATATTAGATCATATACATTTTGGCAATTCATATTTTATTTGTATTACTATAATGTATTTATTATAATATAAACAAATATTTTATTAACGGTAAGGATATACAATAATAATTTAATATTATTATTTTAATAATTCGATTTGCTTGTTCGAATTTTTATTTGTTTGCTTTGGCTGCTTATTATTTCTCTCATATGTATTAAATACAATATATAATTTTAATATTTGCATTATTTCGATTTGCTTGTTCGAAATTTTATTTGATCTATATTAGATCTCATATACATTTTGGCAATTCATATTTTATTTGTATTATTATAATGTATTTATTATAATATAAACAAATATTTTATTAACGGTAAGGATATACAATAATAATTTAATATTATTATTTTAATAATTCGATTTGCTTGTTCGAATTTTTATTTGTTTGCTTTGGCTGCTTATTAATTTCTCTCATATGTATTAAATACAATATATAATTTTAATATTTGCATTATTTCGATTTGCTTGTTCGAAATTTCATTTGATCTATAATAGATCTCATATACATTTTGGCAATTCATATTTTATTTGTAATACTATAATGTATTTATTATAATATAAACAAATATTTTATTAACGGTAAGGATATTAAAACATTAATGATCCTTCCGCAGGTTCACCTACGGAAACCTTGTTACGACTTTTACTTCCTCTAAATAATCAAGTTCGGTCAACTTTTGCGAAACAACCGTAACACGCAAGGCGTCACAGTGATCACGTCCGGAGACCTCACTAAATAATTCAATCGGTAGTAGCGACGGGCGGTGTGTACAAAGGGCAGGGACGTAATCAATGCGAGTTAATGACTCACACTTACTGGGAATTCCAAGTTCATGTGAACAGTTTCAGTTCACAATCCCAAGCATGAAAGTGGTTCAGCGGTTTACCCGGACCTCTCGGTCTAGGAAATACACGTTGATACTTTCATTGTAGCGCGCGTGCAGCCCAGGACATCTAAGGGCATCACAGACCTGTTATTGCTCAATCTCATTATTGCTAGACGCAATTTGTCCATTTAAGAAGCTAGTGTCCTTATAATGGGACAAACCAACAGGTACGGCTCCACTTATATAAACACATTCAAACACAATAAACATTTTACTGCCACCATGAATGAAGGCTATATAAGCTTCAACACCATAATCCTGAAGATATCTATTTAATATATTTGAGTCTCGTTCGTTATCGGAATTAACCAGACAAATCACTCCACGAACTAAGAACGGCCATGCACCACCACCCATAGATTCGAGAAAGAGCTATCAATCTGTCTTACACACTTATGTTCGGACCTGGTAAGTTTTCCCGTGTTGAGTCAAATTAAGCCGCAGGCTCCACTCCTGGTGGTGCCCTTCCGTCAATTCCTTTAAGTTTCAGCTTTGCAACCATACTTCCCCCGGAGCCCAAAAGCTTTGGTTTCCCGGGAAGCGACTGAGAGAGCCATAAAAGTAGCTACACCCAATTGCTAGCTGGCATCGTTTATGGTTAGAACTAGGGCGGTATCTGATCGCCTTCGAACCTCTAACTTTCGTTCTTGATTAATGAAAACATCTTTGGCAAATGCTTTCGCTTAAGTTAGTCTTACGACGGTCCAAGAATTTCACCTCTCGCGTCGTAATACTAATGCCCCCAAACTGCTTCTATTAATCATTACCTCTTGATCTGAAAACCAATGAAAGCAGAACAGAGGTCTTATTTCATTATCCCATGCACAGAATATTCAGGCATTTGAAGCCTGCTTTAAGCACTCTAATTTGTTCAAAGTAATTGTACCGGCCCACAATAACACTCGTTTAAGAGCACTAATGCAGGTTTTTAAATAGGAGGAACATATGAAAAAATACAAGTATCTAAGCACATGTAAGAACTCCACCGGTAATACGCTTACATACATAAAGGTATAGTACTAACCACAATTGTAAGTTGTACTACCCGTATGAAGCACAAGTTCAACTACGAACGTTTTAACCGCAACAACTTTAATATACGCTATTGGAGCTGGAATTACCGCGGCTGCTGGCACCAGACTTGCCCTCCAATTGGTCCTTGTTAAAGGATTTAAAGTGTACTCATTCCAATTACAGGGCCTCGGATATGAGTCCTGTATTGTTATTTTTCGTCACTACCTCCCCGAGCTGGGAGTGGGTAATTTACGCGCCTGCTGCCTTCCTTAGATGTGGTAGCCGTTTCTCAGGCTCCCTCTCCGGAATCGAACCCTGATTCCCCGTTACCCGTTGCAACCATGGTAGTCCTAGATACTACCATCAAAAGTTGATAGGGCAGACATTTGAAAGATCTGTCGTCGGTACAAGACCATACGATCTGCATGTTATCTAGAGTTCAACCAATATAACGATCTTGCGATCGCTTGGTTTTAGCCTAATAAAAGCACATGTTCCATAAGGTTCATGTTTTAATTGCATGTATTAGCTCTAGAATTACCACAGTTATCCAAGTAACTGTTAACGATCTAAGGAACCATAACTGATATAATGAGCCTTTTGCGGTTTCACTTTTAATTCGTGTGTACTTAGACATGCATGGCTTAATCTTTGAGACAAGCATATAACTACTGGCAGGATCAACCAGAATAATGTTTTTATTCATATTTCATTCATATTTTTTGAATAGAAATTAGCAATATATATGTTGTTATAGATTTTATTTCTATCGAATACGGCCATTTTTATATAGCATTCGTATACGTTTGTTTTCCAATTTATACTTGTTTCGCCACTAATAATAACAAGTTTTTATTGATGTCAAAAAGAATCATATTCTTTATAAACACAATATTTATTTTTCATATATTTTCTTTATATATGCACATTTCATTCTAAAATATCATTTTTGTTCGACATACATAATATATTGTATCCACACATGTACAATTTTTGTTTAACCAATATAAGATATTGAGTTAATCATTTGTATTTTGACGATAAATTTAAAATTTATCTATATATATCCATATAAGTCTCTGGTAATATATAAAATAGAACCGAGTGTATATTACTACTATATTTATTTCTTAAATAATATATACTTATATATTATTTATATATATACTCTTTATTATATATTATATAATTTCTTAAATAACTCTCTTAATAGCTATTTTTTATTATCAACAATATAAGTTGATATTAATATTGAAAATGTATTCATAATTACATTTTTATATTTCTTTGGTAGACTTTTATGTACTATTATTATTTAATAATACACATATAATATAAATCATGTTAGCCTACCTCCTAAAATTAACGATAAAATTCGGAAACAATTTGTTATTCTATGTACAATAGAAACTTGGCCTTTGTTTCAACGTTATTATCTTTGGGCTTAAAATATTAACCGCGGAGCCAAGTCTCGTATTCAAATAAATGAATAAAGAAACAAATTTGACGGATAATATCTTCTCTACTGACATATGTCAATAGCAGACGGCCGGCCCATTGACCATCCTATAGTAGTTTTTGGACACGCTGTCTCCCATTCGGGTATATTCAATTTACTTTGCCACTCACCCATATAGTGTTCTCTTATATAATAAGACAACGCACTTTTATATTCATTATATGGATATATTGCCTTCCTCATATTTGCCACACCACCTATAGTAGTTTTTGGACACGCTGTCTCCCATTCGGGTATATTCAATTTACTTTGCCACTCACCCATATAGTGTTCTCTTATATAATAAGAAAACGCACTTTTATTTTCATTATATGGATATATTGCCTTCCTCATATTTGCCACACCACCTATAGTAGTTTTTGGACACGCTGTCTCCCATTCGGGTATATTCAATTCTCTTTGCCACTCACCCTTATAGTATTCTCTTATTTAATAAGAATACTAAAATACTTCTCATATTATAGATGTAATCTATTAACTTCTCAATATCCATACGGTTTATGTATGGTATTGACAAAATCCTATGCATTTGCATAAGATTTATTTTGCCACAATTTATAGTACTAGTGCCGCCCTCACTAGGTATAAATATCTCATTTCGCTAGTAGTGTATGGGCAAATTCTACTAGCTATTCTCATAAATATGTCACTTATATGCCATATCTATACAATTCATGCACTTTTATATGTATATTTGCTATATTATACATTATTATGCCTTATAGGTATTATACCTATAAGCCACATCCATACGATTGCTTAATATAAATATATGTATAATTTTTTATACATATTTTTTTTTTATTTATGTATGGTTTTTTATTCATATCCATATACTGTATTCACTTTTATATGGATATGATTGGCGTTTTATATAGTATTGACAAAATCATAAGTTTGACCAATACGAGGAGAGGTCCGCCAACGACCACCTCCCTATAGGTGTTTTTGGACACGCTGTCTCCCATTCGACTGCTTACTATACTAGGGGCTACCCGCTCCGTATGATATTCTCTCATATAACAAGAGAATGCAAGAAATATTCGTATTTTATGAATATAATCCATTTATTTTTCAATATCCATACGTTTTACTTAGTTTTTTGTACGGTATTGACAAAATCCTATGCATTTGCATAAGATTTATTTTGCCACAATTTATAGTACTAGTGCCGCCCTCACTAGGTATAAATATCTCATTTCGCTAGTAGTGTATGGGGAAATTCTACTAGCTATTCTCATAAATATGTCACTTATATGCCATATCTATACAATTCATGCACTTTTATATGTATATTTGCTATATTATACATTATTATGCCTTATAGGTATTATACCTATAAGCCACATCCATACGATTGCTTAATATAAATATATGTATAATTTTTTATACATATTTTTTTTTTATTTATGTATGGTTTTTTATTCATATCCATATACTGTATTCAATTTTATATGGATATGATTGGCGTTTTATATAGTATTGACAAAATCATAAGTTTGACCAATACGAGGAGAGGTCCGCCAACGACCACCTCCCTATAGGTGTTTTTGGACACGCTGTCTCCCATTCGACTGCTTACTATACTAGGGGCTACCCGCTCCGTATGATATTCTCTCATATAACAAGAGAATGCAAGAAATATTCGTATTTTATGAATATAATCCATTTATTTTTCAATATCCATACGTTTTACTTAGTTTTTTGTACGGTATTGACAAAATCCTATGCATTTGCATAAGATTTATTTTGCCACAATTTATAGTACTAGTGCCGCCCTCACTAGGTATAAATATCTCATTTCGCTAGTAGTGTATGGGCAAATTCTACTAGCTATTCTCATAAATATGTCACTTATATGCCATATCTATACAATTCATGCACTTTTATATGTATATTTGCTATATTATACATTATTATGCCTTATAGGTATTATACCTATAAGCCACATCCATACGATTGCTTAATATAAATATATGTATAATTTTTTATACATATTTTTTTTTATTTATGTATGGTTTTTTATTCATATCCATATACTGTATTCACTTTTATATGGATATGATTGGCGTTTTATATAGTATTGACAAAATCATAAGTTTGACCAATACGAGGAGAGGTCCGCCAACGACCACCTCCCTATAGGTGTTTTTGGACACGCTGTCTCCCATTCGACTGCTTACTATACTAGGGGCTACCCGCTCCGTATGATATTCTCTCATATAACAAGAGAATGCAAGAAATATTCGTATTTTATGAATATAATCCATTTATTTTTCAATATCCATACGTTTTACTTAGTTTTTTGTACGGTATTGACAAAATCCTATGCATTTGCATAAGATTTATTTTGCCACAATTTATAGTACTAGTGCCGCCCTCACTAGGTATAAATATCTCATTTCGCTAGTAGTGTATGGGCAAATTCTACTAGCTATTCTCATAAATATGTCACTTATATGCCATATCTATACAATTCATGCACTTTTATATGTATATTTGCTATATTATACATTATTATGCCTTATAGGTATTATACCTATAAGCCACATCCATACGATTGCTTAATATAAATATATGTATAATTTTTTATACATATTTTTTTTTATTTATGTATGGTTTTTTATTCATATCCATATACTGTATTCACTTTTATATGGATATGATTGGCGTTTTATATAGTATTGACAAAATCATAAGTTTGACCAATACGAGGAGAGGTCCGCCAACGACCACCTCCCTATAGGTGTTTTTGGACACGCTGTCTCCCATTCGACTGCTTACTATACTAGGGGCTGCCCGCTCCGTATGATATTCTCTCGTATAACAAGAGAATGCAAGAAATATTCGTATTTTATGAATATAATCCATTTATTTTTCAATATCCATACGTTTTACTTAGTTTTTTGTACGGTATTGATAAAATCCTATGCATTTGCATAAGATTTATTTTGCCACAATTTATAGTACTAGTGCCGCCCTCACTAGGTATAAATATCTCATTTCGCTAGTAGTGTATGGGCAAATTCTACTAGCTATTCTCATAAATGCCTTCTTTATGCCATATCTATACAATTTATGCACTTTTATATGTATATTTGCTAATATTATACATTATTATGCCTTATAGGTATTATACCTATAAGCCATATACATACGATTTCATTTTTTTATTTATATATGGTTTTGTATTTATAACCATATACCGTATTTACTTTTATAAGGATATGATTGGCGTTTTATATAGTATTGACAAAATTATAAGTTTGACAAACACTTTTTTAAGTCTTTTAGTTAAAATTGTCATTTTTAATTGACTATCTAAACACTAGATATATTTGCACATGGAGCAAAGAGTATAAAAATTGGTCGCGTCACTAATAATATCGCGATACAATTTTACTACCATCAAAATACCACATACGTTTATATGTCCTCTTTATTTAATTTGGTTTCTAAACCTCAGGAATAGTTTTAATTATATGTGCGCTCTAAGTTGAATGAATTTCTTGAATCTCTTTACTTGAATTTCTAAGACTTAAAAATATTTATAAATAGATGTCCTATTGCATAATATTTTTTTATCGCTTCACTTATAAAATAACGATCCTGCCTTTCTACCTTTGAATAAACATTCATATAAACATGGAGAAAAAAACGTTCGCGTCACTAACAGTATGTGACGATAAAATTTTGCTAACATTAAAAGGAACATATTTTTATATGTCAACTCTTAGTTGAATTGGTCTATTGCTTAAGATTCTAGACCTTAGGAATATTTTTATATTATATGTTTGCCAATCTTCGCGTCACTAAAAAGATGACGATTCATATTGTTATTATTAGATGGTCGAGTTGTACTTATATTGATATGTTAATCAAATTGGTCTCTTACTTGAAAATCTAGACCTTAGGAATATTTTTATATTATATGTTTGCCAATCTTCGCGTCACTAATAAGATGACGATTCATATTGTTATTATTAGATGGTCGAGTTGTACTTATATTGATATGTTAATCAAATTGGTCTCTTACTTGAAAATCTAGACCTTAGGAATATTTGTATATTATATGTTTGCCAATCTTCGCGTCAGTAATAAGATGACGATTCATATTGTTATTATTAGATGGTCGAGTTGTACTTATATTGATATGTTAATCAAATTGGTCTCTTACTTGAAAATCTAGACCTTAGGAATATTTTTATATTATATGTTTGCCAATCTTCGCGTCACTAATAAGATGACGATTCATATTGTTATTATTAGATGGTCGAGTTGTACTTATATTGATATGTTAATCAAATTGGTCTCTTACTTGAAAATCTAGACCTTAGGAATATTTTTATATTATATGTTTGCCAATCTTCGCGTCACTAATAAGATGACGATTCATATTGTTATTATTAGATGGTCGAGTTGTACTTATATTGATATGTTAATCAAATTGGTCTCTTACTTGAAAATCTAGACCTTAGGAATATTTTTATATTATATGTTTGCCAATCTTCGCGTCACTAATAAGATGACGATTCATATTATTATTAGATGGTCGAGTTGTACTTATATTGATATGTTAATCAAATTGGTCTCTTACTTGAAAATCTAGACCTTAGGAATATTTTTATATTATATGTTTGCCAATCTTCGCGTCACTAATAAGATGACGATTCATATTGTTATTATTAGATGGTCGAGTTGTACTTATATTGATATGTTAATCAAATTGGTCTCTTACTTGAAAATCTAGACCTTAGGAATATTTTTATATTATATGTTTGCCAATCTTCGCGTCACTAATAAGATGACGATTCATATTGTTATTATTAGATGGTCGAGTATTACTTATATTGATATGTTAATCAAATTGGTCTCTTACTTGAAAATCTAGACCTTAGGAATATTTTTATATTATATGTTTGCCAATCTTCGCGTCACTAATAAGATGACGATTCATATTGTTATTATTAGATGGTCGAGTTGTACTTATATTGATATGTTAATCAAATTGGTCTCTTACTTGAAAATCTAGACCTTAGGAATGTAATATATAAAGGATTAAAAATTCGCCACAAAGCCAAGCAAACAATCAATGCATACAAATAGATTGTTGGTTGAACTTTATATAAGAAGTTCAACACAACAAATAAATTATGCAATTTTATTATCGAATCATCAAGCAAAGGATAAGCTTCAGTGGATCGCAGTATGGCAGCTGCTCAACCACTTACAACACCTTGCCTGTTACAAAAGTCGTTTACAATTGATTCTAGGCTTTGTCATTGTATTAAATAATGCTTTTATATGTAACTAGCGCGGCATCAGGTGATCAAAGATCCTCCCAATTTACTATGTTACAAATTACATTGGCATCACATCCATTGTCGTTTAAAAAGTAAATTATAAACTTTAAATGGTTTAGAAGCCATACAATGCAAATTGCCCCTTATTTATCATTGCAGTCCAGCACGGATACGACCTTAGAGGCGTTCAGGCATAATCCAACGGACGTAGCGTCATACCACTGTTCGCTCGAACAAGTATTGTGCCATTGGTCCGTACCTGCGGTTCCTCTCGTACTACGCAGGAATGCTGTCGCAACAACGTTTTGTCATTAGTAGGGTAAAACTAACCTGTCTCACGACGGTCTAAACCCAGCTCACGTTCCCTTGCATGGGTGAACAATCCAACGCTTGGTGAATTTTGCTTCACAATGATAGGAAGAGCCGACATCGAAGGATCAAAAAGCGACGTCGCTATGAACGCTTGGCCGCCACAAGCCAGTTATCCCTATGGTAACTTTTCTGACACCTCTTGTTAAAAACTCTTTAAACCAAAAGGATCGATAGGCCGAGCTTTTGCTGTCCCTGTGTGTACTGAACACCGAGATCAAGTCAGCATTTGCCCTTTTGCTCTATGTGTGGTTTCTGTCCGCACTGAGCTGGCCTTGGGACACCTCCGTTATTATTTGAGAGATGTACCGCCCCAGTCAAACTCCCTACCTGGCAATGTCCTTGAATTGGATCATACCTGAGTAATTGGAGTTATACCAAATTTTCAAATCAAAAATACATAAATGCACCGTTTTATTAAAGAATTTGTTTGCGATTATATAACAAACTCGTGATACTTTGATCAAGAAGCTTGCATCAAAACCCAATACCATAAGATATAATAAATATATCCGTATAATGGCTAGGAAATGATACACGTTCCATTTAATCAAGTAAGTAAGGAAACAATAAGAGTAGTGGTATTTCATTGGCGATACCAAACCGAGGTCTAATATCTCCCACTTATTCTACACCTCTTATGTCTCCTTACACTGCCAGATTAGAGTCAAGCTCAAAAGGGTCTTCTTTCCCCGCTAATTATTCCAAGCCCGTTCCCTTGGCTGTGGTTTCGCTAGATAGTAGATAGGGACAGGTGTGTCTCGGATCCCTCCGAACTTATTTAACGTGACGTGTTCCGCACTGAAGGGATTACAGCCACGGCATTCTAATATACCCACAAGGGAGTATATAATGCAAGGGTCTGGGTTAAGCGCCAAACCAACGCCCTGGACTAGAAGCTATAGCTATGTACATAGCAACCACCCCAGTAGCAATTTAAGTACTTGCTTGTCGGGCAAGCACTCCCCCTTGCATAGGGGCGAGATCTATCTAAAATCTCTACTGTTCTTTGGGTCGCAGCACCCGAGTTGTATTAACGCAACATCCACGTCGAGCCCGGGGACTCTACCCGCGATATAGGTGTCAACCACAGCCACCACGAAACTCCCACTAGGGGGCCGACCTCAATGAGTAGCCTTGGAGAACCACTCAACCCGTGGCACCGAAATTTCAGGCTCGGTGGGCCTCACCCCTTCAGCTCCGACAAGCTCGGATGGGGCAACCATGTCATATTAGTCGCCTCCTACGACAAGCAATGACAAGCTGTGGCAGTATTCTTCGCCGTTGCCACACGGCAAGGGGGTTTTGGGACTATTGTCCCGGCGCCTGCGGTTCATCCCTCGTCGCTTCCATCCTACGCCTCGAGAAGGCAGCATCAGCAAAAGCTCCTAGGAGACGCATCCGTTCTGGGGTCTCGACTACTCCTGCGACGTTCCATCGTTCTTGGACTCGAACAATGCCAAGGGCATCCAAGTCACGCAAATCGCTATAGAGGCGGCACTCACATAGTACGTGAAGCCAGTCCTCACTCTCCTCTCCACATGAGCATGCGGTTGTGGTGCTGAGGGTTCTACCATGGAGGAAAGCGTTGAACGACCCGTGTCCTGTCAGCAAGAATCCGGCTCTTAAGGTGAAGACAAAGTCCTTCCTCTTGTAGACGAACGCTGCCTCTGGGAAAAACTGGCGAGTCACAAAACCGTGAGCCGCTTGGTCCCATCTGAGTTGCCACTCATTTAGCAGACATTCGTCTAGCAGAGCCATCTTGGATTTCCAGTCCAACACAGACAAGTCCTGTCCATAGAGCCAGTCGCTCTCGTCCAGGGGAACGTGCTTTCTGAGCTTAAACTTCACTGCCATCCTGTGAGCATCTAAATCCATTGGAGGAGCACCAGCAAGCACCTGCAGTGCCACCGTGGACACTGTGCGGCATACCGGTAGGCATCCTAATAGGATGGTCCTCTGGCACGAGGTGAGGAGTCTTAAGGACTTGCCCTTGCTCGCCGCCTTGTACCAGACCGAGGCACCGAAGAGTGCACAGGGGACCATGAGTCCGCTGTATATCGTCCTCTTAGCACGGGAGCTGAGCCCCCAATCGACTCGGAGCACCCGTGCTAGCCCTCCGGCAACTCCAGCCAGCCGATCTCTGAGAGCAGAGATATGCGGGAGAAAGCTCATCCGCTCGCCGACTAAGATGCCAAGGTACCGGCATTTGGTGACGTATGGCAGGCTTGCTCCAGCAAACCGTACCGTCGGTCTCCTAGTGTCTGAAAGATTCCCTTTCAGCAACATGATTGCCGTCTTGCTGGTTGACACACTCACTCCAACCTCAGCTCCCCAGGCTCCCACGATGTCCATCAACTGCTCACCCTTTCGCTCCAGATCGGCACGGGAATTCCCATCGACGAAAAGTAGCAAGTCATCTGCAAACGCGCTCAGAGCACAATGTGGCTCCAGGCGCTGAAGCAGCACATCCATCAGTAGGTTCCAAATAAATGGACCACTGACGGACCCTTGCGGGCAGCCCCGTGTAACCGACACTGTGGCCGCTTCGTAACTGCTGATGATACTGGCACTTCGACCGGAGAAATAACTTTTCCACAAGTCTATCTCTCGACAGCCGACGTCGATAAGCCGATCCAGCACCGCGTTCCACTCAACATTGTCGAAGGCACCCTTGAAATCAACAAAGATTCCCAGCACCCTCCTCTCGCGGCTGGTGGAAACGGTGTTTTTAGCGTGCATCCACGCATCCTCAACGCAGCGTCCAGGCCGAAATCCAAATTGCCATCTGCAGCCATCCGGTAGCACATCCTTCAGTCGATTCACCATGATCCCTTCCAGCACCTTTCCGAACACTGGCAAAAGGCATATGCCACGATAAGAGGCAGGATCGCTCCTGTCCTTATCTGGCCCCTTTACCAGCGGTATCACTCTCGGGTGTTTCCACTCGGCAGGAAAATATCCTTCCGAGAGGCATCGAGAGTACAACTTCGTCAGGTGCTGAGGGATAGCACGCCATACCTCCTTGACGATCCCACCCGTGATGCCGTCCATTCCCGGCGATCGCCGGCTTCTCAGCTTCGCGACGCTGGTTGCCACCTCGAAGGCTTCGAGGGTCGGTGGAGCAGCAGGAGTTATACCCTCACGCACTGTGGATTCCGCAACAGGGAAGAAGTTGCGGAGGAGTATATCTGCGCAGTCGTGCCATGTCGTAAGTAGCGCGCCGTTCGACCTAAGACATCCAAGATCGGTTGTCTTTTTCCGGCCTCGGCATATTCGGTAGGCGTGCCCCCATGGATCATCCTTGTGCCGTCCCACGAAGTCCCGCCAGTTTTGTTCCTTTGTCATCAGGATAAGCTTCTTATACTGGCCTGAGGCAAGCCTTAATCCAGCGGCAAGTCGCTCAACATCGCCGGTGCCACTCCGACGAGCTGCCTGCAGCCTGCGCCTCAGTCTCCTGACCTCTTGGCGCTTGGTACTCAGTTCAGGATTCCACCATATTACGTTTCCCCTTGCTGCAGGTATCCTGCGCCCTATTACCCTGTCGCACACTTCGTGTACGATGGAGCGAAGGGCTGACACATGATCATCCAACGGCGATTCCTCCAGTTCCTCGAGACATTCAGCTACATCCCTTAGTTCTACTCTGAATCTTCGCCAACTTGCATTGGAGAGCCTCCATTGTGGTACCGGAGCTAGGCTCTCAACGGTACTGCTTGGATCTGGAGTAACCTCAACAGTGATGATGTTGTGGTCACTCAGCTCCCAGAAGTCAACTCTCCATTCGTATGTTGCCCACACACGCGCTGCTTCGTTGGTGAAGGTCACGTCGATATCACTTCTGGAGCGGTGATTATCGAACGTGAACACCTGGCTGGCCGTATTAAGCACACAGACACCGCTTGCGATGATCCACTCGTCCATGTGCTGTCCCCGTTCGCGATTCAGACGGTCTCCAGAGTTAGCTGGAGTTTTGCTGAACCACATCGGGGAAACCGCATTCGCATCAAGTCCGAGGATTGTCGGTGTCCTGCTGGCTAGCAGCAGAACCGTATCCAGGTAGTCAGTGTAGGGCTGCAGGGCAGCTGAGTACTGGCAGTATACGGAGGACAGAAAAATGGTGCCGTATTTTCCTGTGACACTCACGCACACTCCATAATCCGTCGTCAATGTCTCGATGGGCATGCAGATGGCAGACGGGTCGTCCACGATGATGGCAGCTTTCTTCCTTTTGTCAGCGAAGATTCTCATGCCTCCAGGGAGTCCAGTGAGACGCTTGCCTGCGTCCACATAGGGCTCCTGAATGAGTGCGAACAGGTGGCCAGCATCTCTCATCCGCTTTGCAAGCTCGATGACAGCGCAACGGCCTCGACCACAATTCGCTTGGATGAAGCTGAACATGTTAATGTCTAGCTTGCACCCTGGCTAGCACAGCGCTATATATCGGGCATCCACCCGAGAGCATATAGTGCCCCGAGGGTAGCCCTTTATGGCGGCAGTTACGGCAGTCCACCGCATTTTTGCACTTCGCCGCGACGTGGTCGTTCTGTCCGCACTGGCGGCAGACCTGGTTTTCTCTAGCGTACCGACACTCGCTGACTTTGTGGTCAAAACCAAGGCATCGGTGGCACGCATAGGTGCGCACTTGAGAGCGGCAGCGGTAAGAGAACCACTTGATATACACCCTCCCGCTTTCGAGAACGGCCAACGCCTGATCATCTACTTCCAGCGTCACGTTTATAGTGGCGCTGTTAGCTGCTGACCAGGGCTTGGTCGCCAGGACTACCGCCTTCTGGAACTCCTTCAGCGACATCTCCTCGAAGTTTTTCTCTTTTAACTCCATCATGAACTCATCCGGCGTCACAGTGGTGTCCACATCCTGTACCGTCACCCTGGGTTTTGCGGCAGTGTTTTTGGACACCTTAAGGCCCACCTCAGCGAATTTTGCGGAGGCAACGATTTTCGACATCTCCGCCTGCGATGGCGTGCGAATAATCGCGCCGCCCCGCTTCAACTCTCGCACCTCATGCACTCTGACGCCCAAAGCAGGCGCTACCTCTTTGCGGACCTTGTCCGCAATTTGCCTCCCTGATAAGGCCGGATCATCACATGCAACGACTGCCGACCAGGTCTCCCGGATTTTCCGCGGTGCGGCTACAGGGGCATAGGGGGCGACAGGGGCAGCAGGTGAGGCGATAAGGTGCGCGCCTCTAGCAGCGGCGGCTGCGCATGAGACGGCCGAGGCAACCGGTGTCTGCTTCTTAAGGCGGTCCTCAAGCACTCCAATCCGTATAAGGAGGGCTGCAACAACCTCCTCGTAGCGGTTGGCTACGGACTGCACCTTCACATTTGTGGCCGGGTTGGCATAGGAGACCATGAACATCCTACCGATCTCCGATCGGATGTCCCCCATCTCGGCAGCGACGGCACCATTACCTCTCCACTCCCTATCCGAGAAGGATTTTAGAGGACTGGCTGGTGCAACGAAGGTCTTCTCGTGTTCAGCATAGGATGCAGCAGCGGCAGGGGCTGCGGGAGCGGCAGGGGCTGCGGCAAGGGCAGCGACAGGGTCAGCGGCAGCGGCAGCAGCAGGGGCAGCGGCAGCGGCAGCGGCAGGGGCTGTCGCAGTGTCAGCGGCAGTTGCATCCAGTGCCATCAACTTGCACCTAGAGGCGTCCCTCAGCGGCGCTTTATTGCGCTTACCTCTGGGTCGTCCTCTGCCCCCACTGCTTCCCCTACTACTAGCACTCTCACTGCCAGAATCTCCAACATCCATTTTGGGTGGCGCCATCCGCCGGTTATCGGCAGTTCCAACCCAAAAGCTTTTCCACCAAGGACTTACCCCTTTATTATCAGCTGGTCGGAAAGCTCTATCAGCTGATCAGCTGATAAAAGTTTAGCGATGACACAAACCGCACAGCTGTTTTAGGCAAAATGTGCCTAAATAAGCCTAACGCCTCTCTCAAGAGAGCGCCTCTCTCGTGACACACGTGGCGCAATGGAAAATTTCCAATGGGAAAAACCCAATTTCACCCGGTTTCACCACTTTTACACAGGGAAAACACGCGCACTGGGTTCGCAGGCACAAAACACGAATTTTCGTGCTGTTTCTAGCTTCGTATCTGGTCTCTATCAGTCAATATTGGCTACACTCGCGGAGCGTACGGAAAACACGTCTGTTCGCACGAGCAATCTAACACCGACCGATAGGGACAGTAGGAATCTCGTTAATCCATTCATGCGCGTCACTAATTAGATGACGAGGCATTTGGCTACCTTAAGAGAGTCATAGTTACTCCCGCCGTTGACCCGCGCTTACTTGAATTTCTTCACTTTGACATTCAGAGCACTGGGCAGAAATCACATTGTGTCAACACCCGCTAGGGCCATCACAATGCTTTGTTTTAATTAGACAGTCGGATTCCCCAAGTCCGTGCCAGTTCTGAATTGATTGTTAATTGATAATCGTTATAATTAATAAGAACTAATTGGTTTAACCCAATTAGTATTCTTAAAAATTTTAGCAAGAAAGTTCCACAATTGGCTACGTAACTAAACTATCCGGGGAACAAGTAACTAACATAAATGCTAGAAACTCTATTTACCCAGAACGAGCACATAAACCATGTTATTGTTTCCCAATCAAGCCCGACTATCTCAATCTTCAGAGCCAATCCTTATCCCGAAGTTACGGATCTAATTTGCCGACTTCCCTTACCTACATTATTCTATCGACTAGAGACTCTTCACCTTGGAGACCAGCTGCGGATATTGGTACGGCCTGTTGAGAAGTTTGCGTGTCCCCACCATAAATTTTCAAGGTCCGAGGAGAAAATATCGACACAACAGTATATGTCATGCTCTTCTAGCCCATCTACCATATCTCTCTGCGAAAGACTTCCATGGTAGTACGGCTATAAAACAGAAAAGAAAACTCTTCCGATATCTCTCGACGGCTTCTTTATGGTCGTTCCTGTTGCCAGGATGAGCACGAGGCCCATATTTAATAACAAACGGATACTCAACAGGTTACGGAATTGGAACCGTATTCCCTTTCGTTCAAAATTATTCAAGTATATTAATTTAGCTAGATTTTATATAATATATATATTTGTTTGGCATTTGTATTTTACTTGAAAATTTTCGGCTTTCGCCTTGAACTTAGGACCGACTAACTCGTGATCAACCACTGTTCACACGAAACCCTTCTCCACTTCAGTCCTCCAAGGTCTCATTCGATTATTTGCTACTACCACCAAGATCTGTACCAATGGCAGCTCCATGCAGGCTTACGCCAAACACTTCTACGCATACCATTGTACCTTCCTACTCACTAAAGTTTCAAAATTTATATTACAAGTAATATAAATCATCTACTTTAGCGGTAATGTATAGGTATACAACTTAAGCGCCATCCATTTTAAGGGCTAGTTGCTTCGGCAGGTGAGTTGTTACACACTCCTTAGCGGATTTCGACTTCCATGATCACCGTCCTGCTGTTTTAAGCAACCAACGCCTTTCATGGTATCTGCATGAGTTGTTAATTTGGGCACCGTAACATTACGTTTGGTTCATCCCACAGCGCCAGTTCTGCTTACCAAAAGTGGCCCACTGGGCACATTATATCATAACCTTGAACTTCATATCAAGAAAGTTAAGGTTCTTACCCATTTAAAGTTTGAGAATAGGTTAAGATCGTTTCGACCCTAAGGCCTCTAATCATTCGCTTTACCAAATAAGATTATTTTATATAATATTAAAATGCACCAGCTATCCTGAGGGAAACTTCGGAAGGAACCAGCTACTAGATGGTTCGATTGGTCTTTCGCCCCTATACTCAATTCTGACAATCGATTTGCACGTCAGAACTGTTTCGGTCTTCCATCAGGGTTTCCCCTGACTTCAACCTGATCAAGTATAGTTCACCATCTTTCGGGTCACAGCATATATGCTCAAGGTACGTTCCAGTTAGAGGCATAAATAATATAAATATCATTATACATAACTATATAGAACGCCCCGGGATTGTGTTAATTAGCTATAAATAGTTAAAAAACTAATCCCATTATTAGTCAAGTTAATTACGCTATTAGGTTTATATCCCAATAACTTGCACATATGTTAGACTCCTTGGTCCGTGTTTCAAGACGGGTCCCGAAGGTATCCTGAATCTTTCGCATTGTTAATCCTACAAGTGCATATAATAAACACAAAAATCAATGATAATTATGCCATTATATAATTCCGAAAAATTAACGCACTGTATTCATATAAATCTATCAGCACTTTATCAAATTAATAACATTTATTCTGTGTTAAAATGCAAGCAAATTAATTTGAATAAACTATAAGTTATATTTTATGATAAATTTGGTATGCTAATAGATTACAATGTCCTTATATGGAAAAAATGCACACTATTATCATAATATTGTTTAAATATTACAATTCTAATGATGAATTTTCCATAACGGATATTCAGGTTCATCGGGCTTAACCTCTAAGCAGTTTCACGTACTGTTTAACTCTCTATTCAGAGTTCTTTTCAACTTTCCCTCACGGTACTTGTTTACTATCGGTCTCATGGTTATATTTAGTTTTAGATGGAGTTTACCACCCACTTAGTGCTGCACTATCAAGCAACACGACTCTTTGGAAACATCATCTAGTAATCATTAACGTTATACGGGCCTGGCACCCTCTATGGGTAAATGGCCTCATTTAAGAAGGACTTAAATCGTTAATTTCTCATACTAGAATATTGACGCTCCATACACTGCATCTCACATTTGCCATATAGACAAAGTGACTTAGTGCTGAACTGATTTCTTTTCGCTCGCCGCTACTAAGAAAATCCTTGTTAGTTTCTTTTCCTCCCCTAATTAATATGCTTAAATTCAGGGGGTAGTCCCATATGAGTTGAGGTTGTGTATAACTTTTATATGCAATTAATTCTTTATATATAATGATAAAACATTTTATTAAATTCGTTATATTAATAATATCTGTATATAAATGGCATTTGTTTGATTTAACGAATCAACGAAGAACAATAATATTGTCAACGGTTTTCTATTTTCTAATCATTAATAAGAGACAATTCTAGATAAATTTTTATGCTAGACATTTCTCAGTATCATTTGATTGAAAAAGAAAATATTTCTCTTCGTTTTTCACATTCAAATTATTTACTAATGTGAGATAATGTTTTTCATATATTTTTTAATATTATGAATAAAATAATTAAATTATTATTATCCAATAATATACCATATGCTTATAAAATTTCATTATAAAATTTGTATAAGCAACTTAATTAGCATAGTCTTACAACCCTCAACCATATGTAGTCCAAGCAGCACTATAAAATTAATTAAAGTACATAACAGCATGGACTGCGATATGCGTTCAAAATGTCGATGTTCATGTGTCCTGCAGTTCACACGATGACGCACAGTTTGCTGCGTTCTTCATCGACCCATGAGCCGAGTGATCCACCGCTTAGAGTTTTATAAATTGGTTTCTTAATTTTGTCAAATATGTTTTTATTGAAAGAAATTAAAAATACACCATTTTACTGGCATATATCAATTCCTTCAATAAATTTATTTTTATACCTAAAACGAATGCTGCGAAATGTCTTAGTTTTATATAACCAATATATATCAAAGTATTTCTTTTTAAATTGCATTTATTGTAAATAAATATATATATATATATATTAATACTTTTTTAGCGATATAAATTGAAATTTATATAAAACATTAACCTGTATAAAACCAGGTACAACATTGTACATTTTAGGTTGTTGCATTATCCAATGTATGCGCATAACTGAGATGAACAATACATATCGCAACGCGTGTATATTATGGTCCATATACACACAGTATTTTAATTGTGTTTATATACAATAATAATTTAATATTATTATTTTAATAATTCGATTTGCTTGTTCGAATTTTTATTTGTTTGTTTTGGCTGCTTATTATTTCTCTCATATGTATTAAATACAATATATAATTTTAATATTTGCATTATTTCGATTTGCTTGTTCGAAATTTCATTTGATCTATATTAGATCATATACATTTTGGCAATTCATATTTTATTTGTATTACTATAATGTATTTATTATAATATAAACAAATATTTTATTAACGGTAAGGATATACAATAATAATTTAATATTATTATTTTAATAATTCGATTTGCTTGTTCGAATTTTTATTTGTTTGCTTTGGCTGCTTATTATTTCTCTCATATGTATTAAATACAATATATAATTTTAATATTTGCATTATTTCGATTTGCTTGTTCGAAATTTTATTTGATCTATATTAGATCTCATATACATTTTGGCAATTCATATTTTATTTGTATTATTATAATGTATTTATTATAATATAAACAAATATTTTATTAACGGTAAGGATATACAATAATAATTTAATATTATTATTTTAATAATTCGATTTGCTTGTTCGAATTTTTATTTGTTTGCTTTGGCTGCTTATTAATTTCTCTCATATGTATTAAATACAATATATAATTTTAATATTTGCATTATTTCGATTTGCTTGTTCGAAATTTCATTTGATCTATAATAGATCTCATATACATTTTGGCAATTCATATTTTATTTGTAATACTATAATGTATTTATTATAATATAAACAAATATTTTATTAACGGTAAGGATATTAAAACATTAATGATCCTTCCGCAGGTTCACCTACGGAAACCTTGTTACGACTTTTACTTCCTCTAAATAATCAAGTTCGGTCAACTTTTGCGAAACAACCGTAACACGCAAGGCGTCACAGTGATCACGTCCGGAGACCTCACTAAATAATTCAATCGGTAGTAGCGACGGGCGGTGTGTACAAAGGGCAGGGACGTAATCAATGCGAGTTAATGACTCACACTTACTGGGAATTCCAAGTTCATGTGAACAGTTTCAGTTCACAATCCCAAGCATGAAAGTGGTTCAGCGGTTTACCCGGACCTCTCGGTCTAGGAAATACACGTTGATACTTTCATTGTAGCGCGCGTGCAGCCCAGGACATCTAAGGGCATCACAGACCTGTTATTGCTCAATCTCATTATTGCTAGACGCAATTTGTCCATTTAAGAAGCTAGTGTCCTTATAATGGGACAAACCAACAGGTACGGCTCCACTTATATAAACACATTCAAACACAATAAACATTTTACTGCCACCATGAATGAAGGCTATATAAGCTTCAACACCATAATCCTGAAGATATCTATTTAATATATTTGAGTCTCGTTCGTTATCGGAATTAACCAGACAAATCACTCCACGAACTAAGAACGGCCATGCACCACCACCCATAGATTCGAGAAAGAGCTATCAATCTGTCTTACACACTTATGTTCGGACCTGATAAGTTTTCCCGTGTTGAGTCAAATTAAGCCGCAGGCTCCACTCCTGGTGGTGCCCTTCCGTCAATTCCTTTAAGTTTCAGCTTTGCAACCATACTTCCCCCGGAGCCCAAAGCTTTGGTTTCCCGGGAAGCGACTGAGAGAGCCATAAAAGTAGCTACACCCAATTGCTAGCTGGCATCGTTTATGGTTAGAACTAGGGCGGTATCTGATCGCCTTCGAACCTCTAACTTTCGTTCTTGATTAATGAAAACATCTTTGGCAAATGCTTTCGCTTAAGTTAGTCTTACGACGGTCCAAGAATTTCACCTCTCGCGTCGTAATACTAATGCCCCCAAACTGCTTCTATTAATCATTACCTCTTGATCTGAAAACCAATGAAAGCAGAACAGAGGTCTTATTTCATTATCCCATGCACAGAATATTCAGGCATTTGAAGCCTGCTTTAAGCACTCTAATTTGTTCAAAGTAATTGTACCGGCCCACAATAACACTCGTTTAAGAGCACTAATGCAGGTTTTTAAATAGGAGGAACATATGAAAAAATACAAGTATCTAAGCACATGTAAGAACTCCACCGGTAATACGCTTACATACATAAAGGTATAGTACTAACCACAATTGTAAGTTGTACTACCCGTATGAAGCACAAGTTCAACTACGAACGTTTTAACCGCAACAACTTTAATATACGCTATTGGAGCTGGAATTACCGCGGCTGCTGGCACCAGACTTGCCCTCCAATTGGTCCTTGTTAAAGGATTTAAAGTGTACTCATTCCAATTACAGGGCCTCGGATATGAGTCCTGTATTGTTATTTTTCGTCACTACCTCCCCGAGCTGGGAGTGGGTAATTTACGCGCCTGCTGCCTTCCTTAGATGTGGTAGCCGTTTCTCAGGCTCCCTCTCCGGAATCGAACCCTGATTCCCCGTTACCCGTTGCAACCATGGTAGTCCTAGATACTACCATCAAAAGTTGATAGGGCAGACATTTGAAAGATCTGTCGTCGGTACAAGACCATACGATCTGCATGTTATCTAGAGTTCAACCAATATAACGATCTTGCGATCGCTTGGTTTTAGCCTAATAAAAGCACATGTTCCATAAGGTTCATGTTTTAATTGCATGTATTAGCTCTAGAATTACCACAGTTATCCAAGTAACTGTTAACGATCTAAGGAACCATAACTGATATAATGAGCCTTTTGCGGTTTCACTTTTAATTCGTGTGTACTTAGACATGCATGGCTTAATCTTTGAGACAAGCATATAACTACTGGCAGGATCAACCAGAATAATGTTTTTATTCATATTTCATTCATATTTTTTGAATAGAAATTAGCAATATATATGTTGTTATAGATTTTATTTCTATCGAATACGGCCATTTTTATATAGCATTCGTATACGTTTGTTTTCCAATTTATACTTGTTTCGCCACTAATAATAACAAGTTTTTATTGATGTCAAAAAGAATCATATTCTTTATAAACACAATATTTATTTTTCATATATTTTCTTTATATATGCACATTTCATTCTAAAATATCATTTTTGTTCGACATACATAATATATTGTATCCACACATGTACAATTTTTGTTTAACCAATATAAGATATTGAGTTAATCATTTGTATTTTGACGATAAATTTAAAATTTATCTATATATATCCATATAAGTCTCTGGTAATATATAAAATAGAACCGAGTGTATATATATAATTATTACTACTATATTTATTTCTTAAATAATATATACTTATATATTATTTATATATATACTCTTTATTATATATTATATAATTTCTTAAATAACTCTCTTAATAGCTATTTTTTATTATCAACAATATAAGTTGATATTAATATTGAAAATGTATTCATAATTACATTTTTATATTTCTTTGGTAGACTTTTATGTACTATTATTATTTAATAATACACATATAATATAAATCATGTTAGCCTACCTCCTAAAATTAACGATAAAATTCGGAAACAATTTGTTATTCTATGTACAATAGAAACTTGGCCTTTGTTTCAACGTTATTATCTTTGGGCTTAAAATATTAACCGCGGAGCCAAGTCTCGTATTCAAATAAATGAATAAAGAAACAAATTTGACGGATAATATCTTCTCTACTGACATATGTCAATAGCAGACGGCCGGCCCATTGACCATCCTATAGTAGTTTTTGGACACGCTGTCTCCCATTCGGGTATATTCAATTTACTTTGCCACTCACCCATATAGTGTTCTCTTATATAATAAGACAACGCACTTTTATATTCATTATATGGATATATTGCCTTCCTCATATTTGCCACACCACCTATAGTAGTTTTTGGACACGCTGTCTCCCATTCGGGTATATTCAATTTACTTTGCCACTCACCCATATAGTGTTCTCTTATATAATAAGAAAACGCACTTTTATTTTCATTATATGGATATATTGCCTTCCTCATATTTGCCACACCACCTATAGTAGTTTTTGGACACGCTGTCTCCCATTCGGGTATATTCAATTTACTTTGCCACTCACCCATATAGTGTTCTCTTATATAATAAGAAAACGCACTTTTATTTTCATTATATGGATATATTGCCTTCCTCATATTTGCCACACCACCTATAGTAGTTTTTGGACACGCTGTCTCCCATTCGGGTATATTCAATTCTCTTTGCCACTCACCCTTATAGTATTCTCTTATTTAATAAGAATACTAAAATACTTCTCATATTATAGATGTAATCTATTAACTTCTCAATATCCATACGGTTTATGTATGGTATTGACAAAATCCTATGCATTTGCATAAGATTTATTTTGCCACAATTTATAGTACTAGTGCCGCCCTCACTAGGTATAAATATCTCATTTCGCTAGTAGTGTATGGGGAAATTCTACTAGCTATTCTCATAAATATGTCACTTATATGCCATATCTATACAATTCATGCACTTTTATATGTATATTTGCTATATTATACATTATTATGCCTTATAGGTATTATACCTATAAGCCACATCCATACGATTGCTTAATATAAATATATGTATAATTTTTTATACATATTTTTTTTTTATTTATGTATGGTTTTTTATTCATATCCATATACTGTATTCAATTTTATATGGATATGATTGGCGTTTTATATAGTATTGACAAAATCATAAGTTTGACCAATACGAGGAGAGGTCCGCCAACGACCACCTCCCTATAGGTGTTTTTGGACACGCTGTCTCCCATTCGACTGCTTACTATACTAGGGGCTACCCGCTCCGTATGATATTCTCTCATATAACAAGAGAATGCAAGAAATATTCGTATTTTATGAATATAATCCATTTATTTTTCAATATCCATACGTTTTACTTAGTTTTTTGTACGGTATTGACAAAATCCTATGCATTTGCATAAGATTTATTTTGCCACAATTTATAGTACTAGTGCCGCCCTCACTAGGTATAAATATCTCATTTCGCTAGTAGTGTATGGGGAAATTCTACTAGCTATTCTCATAAATATGTCACTTATATGCCATATCTATACAATTCATGCACTTTTATATGTATATTTGCTATATTATACATTATTATGCCTTATAGGTATTATACCTATAAGCCACATCCATACGATTGCTTAATATAAATATATGTATAATTTTTTATACATATTTTTTTTTATTTATGTATGGTTTTTTATTCATATCCATATACTGTATTCACTTTTATATGGATATGATTGGCGTTTTATATAGTATTGACAAAATCATAAGTTTGACCAATACGAGGAGAGGTCCGCCAACGACCACCTCCCTATAGGTGTTTTTGGACACGCTGTCTCCCATTCGACTGCTTACTATACTAGGGGCTGCCCGCTCCGTATGATATTCTCTCGTATAACAAGAGAATGCAAGAAATATTCGTATTTTATGAATATAATCCATTTATTTTTCAATATCCATACGTTTTACTTAGTTTTTTGTACGGTATTGACAAAATCCTATGCATTTGCATAAGATTTATTTTGCCACAATTTATAGTACTAGTGCCGCCCTCACTAGGTATAAATATCTCATTTCGCTAGTAGTGTATGGGCAAATTCTACTAGCTATTCTCATAAATGCCTTCTTTATGCCATATCTATACAATTTATGCACTTTTATATGTATATTTGCTAATATTATACATTATTATGCCTTATAGGTATTATACCTATAAGCCATATACATACGATTTCATTTTTTTATTTATATATGGTTTTGTATTTATAACCATATACCGTATTTACTTTTATAAGGATATGATTGGCGTTTTATATAGTATTGACAAAATTATAAGTTTGACAAACACTTTTTTAAGTCTTTTAGTTAAAATTGTCATTTTTAATTGACTATCTAAACACTAGATATATTTGCACATGGAGCAAAGAGTATAAAAATTGGTCGCGTCACTAATAATATCGCGATACATTTTTACTACCATCAAAATACCACATACGTTTATATGTCCTCTTTATTTAATTTGGTTTCTAAACCTCAGGAATAGTTTTAATTATATGTGCGCTCTAAGTTGAATGAATTTCTTGAATCTCTTTACTTGAATTTCTAAGACTTAAAAATATTTATAAATAGATGTCCTATTGCATAATATTTTTTTATCGCTTCACTTATAAAATAACGATCCTGCCTTTCTACCTTTGAATAAACATTCATATAAACATGGAGAAAAAAACGTTCGCGTCACTAACAGTATGTGACGATAAAATTTTGCTAACATTAAAAGGAACATATTTTATATGTCAACTCTTAGTTGAATTGGTCTATTGCTTAAGATTCTAGACCTTAGGAATATTTTTATATTATATGTTTGCCAATCTTCGCGTCACTAAAAAGATGACGATTCATATTGTTATTATTAGATGGTCGAGTTGTACTTATATTGATATGTTAATCAAATTGGTCTCTTACTTGAAAATCTAGACCTTAGGAATATTTTTATATTATATGTTTGCCAATCTTCGCGTCACTAATAAGATGACGATTCATATTGTTATTATTAGATGGTCGAGTTGTACTTATATTGATATGTTAATCAAATTGGTCTCTTACTTGAAAATCTAGACCTTAGGAATATTTGTATATTATATGTTTGCCAATCTTCGCGTCAGTAATAAGATGACGATTCATATTGTTATTATTAGATGGTCGAGTTGTACTTATATTGATATGTTAATCAAATTGGTCTCTTACTTGAAAATCTAGACCTTAGGAATATTTTTATATTATATGTTTGCCAATCTTCGCGTCACTAATAAGATGACGATTCATATTGTTATTATTAGATGGTCGAGTTGTACTTATATTGATATGTTAATCAAATTGGTCTCTTACTTGAAAATCTAGACCTTAGGAATATTTTTATATTATATGTTTGCCAATCTTCGCGTCACTAATAAGATGACGATTCATATTGTTATTATTAGATGGTCGAGTTGTACTTATATTGATATGTTAATCAAATTGGTCTCTTACTTGAAAATCTAGACCTTAGGAATATTTTTATATTATATGTTTGCCAATCTTCGCGTCACTAATAAGATGACGATTCATATTATTATTAGATGGTCGAGTTGTACTTATATTGATATGTTAATCAAATTGGTCTCTTACTTGAAAATCTAGACCTTAGGAATATTTTTATATTATATGTTTGCCAATCTTCGCGTCACTAATAAGATGACGATTCATATTGTTATTATTAGATGGTCGAGTTGTACTTATATTGATATGTTAATCAAATTGGTCTCTTACTTGAAAATCTAGACCTTAGGAATATTTTTATATATGTTTGCCAATCTTCGCGTCACTAATAAGATGACGATTCATATTGTTATTATTAGATGGTCGAGTTGTACTTATATTGATATGTTAATCAAATTGGTCTCTTACTTGAAAATCTAGACCTTAGGAATATTTTTATATTATATGTTTGCCAATCTTCGCGTCACTAATAAGATGACGATTCATATTGTTATTATTAGATGGTCGAGTTGTACTTATATTGATATGTTAATCAAATTGGTCTCTTACTTGAAAATCTAGACCTTAGGAATGTAATATATAAAGGATTAAAAATTCGCCACAAAGCCAAGCAAACAATCAATGCATACAAATAGATTGTTGGTTGAACTTTATATAAGAAGTTCAACACAACAAATAAATTATGCAATTTTATTATCGAATCATCAAGCAAAGGATAAGCTTCAGTGGATCGCAGTATGGCAGCTGCTCAACCACTTACAACACCTTGCCTGTTACAAAAGTCGTTTACAATTGATTCTAGGCTTTGTCATTGTATTAAATAATGCTTTTATATGTAACTAGCGCGGCATCAGGTGATCAAAGATCCTCCCAATTTACTATGTTACAAATTACATTGGCATCACATCCATTGTCGTTTAAAAAGTAAATTATAAACTTTAAATGGTTTAGAAGCCATACAATGCAAATTGCCCCTTATTTATCATTGCAGTCCAGCACGGATACGACCTTAGAGGCGTTCAGGCATAATCCAACGGACGTAGCGTCATACCACTGTTCGCTCGAACAAGTATTGTGCCATTGGTCCGTACCTGCGGTTCCTCTCGTACTACGCAGGAATGCTGTCGCAACAACGTTTTGTCATTAGTAGGGTAAAACTAACCTGTCTCACGACGGTCTAAACCCAGCTCACGTTCCCTTGCATGGGTGAACAATCCAACGCTTGGTGAATTTTGCTTCACAATGATAGGAAGAGCCGACATCGAAGGATCAAAAAGCGACGTCGCTATGAACGCTTGGCCGCCACAAGCCAGTTATCCCTATGGTAACTTTTCTGACACCTCTTGTTAAAAACTCTTTAAACCAAAAGGATCGATAGGCCGAGCTTTTGCTGTCCCTGTGTGTACTGAACACCGAGATCAAGTCAGCATTTGCCCTTTTGCTCTATGTGTGGTTTCTGTCCGCACTGAGCTGGCCTTGGGACACCTCCGTTATTATTTGAGAGATGTACCGCCCCAGTCAAACTCCCTACCTGGCAATGTCCTTGAATTGGATCATACCTGAGTAATTGGAGTTATACCAAATTTTCAAATCAAAAATACATAAATGCACCGTTTTATTAAAGAATTTGTTTGCGATTATATAACAAACTCGTGATACTTTGATCAAGAAGCTTGCATCAAAACCCAATACCATAAGATATAATAAATATATCCGTATAATGGCTAGGAAATGATACACGTTCCATTTAATCAAGTAAGTAAGGAAACAATAAGAGTAGTGGTATTTCATTGGCGATACCAAACCGAGGTCTAATATCTCCCACTTATTCTACACCTCTTATGTCTCCTTACACTGCCAGATTAGAGTCAAGCTCAAAAGGGTCTTCTTTCCCCGCTAATTATTCCAAGCCCGTTCCCTTGGCTGTGGTTTCGCTAGATAGTAGATAGGGACAGTAGGAATCTCGTTAATCCATTCATGCGCGTCACTAATTAGATGACGAGGCATTTGGCTACCTTAAGAGAGTCATAGTTACTCCCGCCGTTGACCCGCGCTTACTTGAATTTCTTCACTTTGACATTCAGAGCACTGGGCAGAAATCACATTGTGTCAACACCCGCTAGGGCCATCACAATGCTTTGTTTTAATTAGACAGTCGGATTCCCCAAGTCCGTGCCAGTTCTGAATTGATTGTTAATTGATAATCGTTATAATTAATAAGAACTAATTGGTTTAACCCAATTAGTATTCTTAAAAATTTTAGCAAGAAAGTTCCACAATTGGCTACGTAACTAAACTATCCGGGGAACAAGTAACTAACATAAATGCTAGAAACTCTATTTACCCAGAACGAGCACATAAACCATGTTATTGTTTCCCAATCAAGCCCGACTATCTCAATCTTCAGAGCCAATCCTTATCCCGAAGTTACGGATCTAATTTGCCGACTTCCCTTACCTACATTATTCTATCGACTAGAGACTCTTCACCTTGGAGACCAGCTGCGGATATTGGTACGGCCTGTTGAGAAGTTTGCGTGTCCCCACCATAAATTTTCAAGGTCCGAGGAGAAAATATCGACACAACAGTATATGTCATGCTCTTCTAGCCCATCTACCATATCTCTCTGCGAAAGACTTCCATGGTAGTACGGCTATAAAACAGAAAAGAAAACTCTTCCGATATCTCTCGACGGCTTCTTTATGGTCGTTCCTGTTGCCAGGATGAGCACGAGGCCCATATTTAATAACAAACGGATACTCAACAGGTTACGGAATTGGAACCGTATTCCCTTTCGTTCAAAATTATTCAAGTATATTAATTTAGCTAGATTTTATATAATATATATATTTGTTTGGCATTTGTATTTTACTTGAAAATTTTCGGCTTTCGCCTTGAACTTAGGACCGACTAACTCGTGATCAACCACTGTTCACACGAAACCCTTCTCCACTTCAGTCCTCCAAGGTCTCATTCGATTATTTGCTACTACCACCAAGATCTGTACCAATGGCAGCTCCATGCAGGCTTACGCCAAACACTTCTACGCATACCATTGTACCTTCCTACTCACTAAAGTTTCAAAATTTATATTACAAGTAATATAAATCATCTACTTTAGCGGTAATGTATAGGTATACAACTTAAGCGCCATCCATTTTAAGGGCTAGTTGCTTCGGCAGGTGAGTTGTTACACACTCCTTAGCGGATTTCGACTTCCATGATCACCGTCCTGCTGTTTTAAGCAACCAACGCCTTTCATGGTATCTGCATGAGTTGTTAATTTGGGCACCGTAACATTACGTTTGGTTCATCCCACAGCGCCAGTTCTGCTTACCAAAAGTGGCCCACTGGGCACATTATATCATAACCTTGAACTTCATATCAAGAAAGTTAAGGTTCTTACCCATTTAAAGTTTGAGAATAGGTTAAGATCGTTTCGACCCTAAGGCCTCTAATCATTCGCTTTACCAGATAAGATTATTTTATATAATATTAAAATGCACCAGCTATCCTGAGGGAAACTTCGGAAGGAACCAGCTACTAGATGGTTCGATTGGTCTTTCGCCCCTATACTCAATTCTGACAATCGATTTGCACGTCAGAACTGTTTCGGTCTTCCATCAGGGTTTCCCCTGACTTCAACCTGATCAAGTATAGTTCACCATCTTTCGGGTCACAGCATATATGCTCAAGGTACGTTCCAGTTAGAGGCATAAATAATATAAATATCATTATACATAACTATATAGAACGCCCCGGGATTGTGTTAATTAGCTATAAATAGTTAAAAAACTAATCCCATTATTAGTCAAGTTAATTACGCTATTAGGTTTATATCCCAATAACTTGCACATATGTTAGACTCCTTGGTCCGTGTTTCAAGACGGGTCCCGAAGGTATCCTGAATCTTTCGCATTGTTAATCCTACAAGTGCATATAATAAACACAAAAATCAATGATAATTATGCCATTATATAATTCCGAAAAATTAACGCACTGTATTCATATAAATCTATCAGCACTTTATCAAATTAATAACATTTATTCTGTGTTAAAATGCAAGCAAATTAATTTGAATAAACTATAAGTTATATTTTATGATAAATTTGGTATGCTAATAGATTACAATGTCCTTATATGGAAAAAATGCACACTATTATCATAATATTGTTTAAATATTACAATTCTAATGATGAATTTTCCATAACGGATATTCAGGTTCATCGGGCTTAACCTCTAAGCAGTTTCACGTACTGTTTAACTCTCTATTCAGAGTTCTTTTCAACTTTCCCTCACGGTACTTGTTTACTATCGGTCTCATGGTTATATTTAGTTTTAGATGGAGTTTACCACCCACTTAGTGCTGCACTATCAAGCAACACGACTCTTTGGAAACATCATCTAGTAATCATTAACGTTATACGGGCCTGGCACCCTCTATGGGTAAATGGCCTCATTTAAGAAGGACTTAAATCGTTAATTTCTCATACTAGAATATTGACGCTCCATACACTGCATCTCACATTTGCCATATAGACAAAGTGACTTAGTGCTGAACTGATTTCTTTTCGCTCGCCGCTACTAAGAAAATCCTTGTTAGTTTCTTTTCCTCCCCTAATTAATATGCTTAAATTCAGGGGGTAGTCCCATATGAGTTGAGGTTGTGTATAACTTTTATATGCAATTAATTCTTTATATATAATGATAAAACATTTTATTAAATTCGTTATATTAATTATATCTGTATATAAATGGCATTTGTTTGATTTAACGAATCAACGAAGAACAATAATATTGTCAACGGTTTTCTATTTTCTAATCATTAATAAGAGACAATTCTAGATAAATTTTTATGCTAGACATTTCTCAGTATCATTTGATTGAAAAAGAAAATATTTCTCTTCGTTTTTCACATTCAAATTATTTACTAATGTGAGATAATGTTTTTCATATATTTTTTAATATTATGAATAAAATAATTAAATTATTATTATCCAATAATATACCATATGCTTATAAAATTTCATTATAAAATTTGTATAAGCAACTTAATTAGCATAGTCTTACAACCCTCAACCATATGTAGTCCAAGCAGCACTATAAAATTAATTAAAGTACATAACAGCATGGACTGCGATATGCGTTCAAAATGTCGATGTTCATGTGTCCTGCAGTTCACACGATGACGCACAGTTTGCTGCGTTCTTCATCGACCCATGAGCCGAGTGATCCACCGCTTAGAGTTTTATAAATTGGTTTCTTAATTTTGTCAAATATGTTTTTATTGAAAGAAATTAAAAATACACCATTTTACTGGCATATATCAATTCCTTCAATAAATTTATTTTTATACCTAAAACGAATGCTGCGAAATGTCTTAGTTTTATATAACCAATATATATCAAAGTATTTCTTTTTAAATTGCATTTATTGTAAATAAATATATATATATATATATTAATACTTTTTTAGCGATATAAATTGAAATTTATATAAAACATTAACCTGTATAAAACCAGGTACAACATTGTACATTTTAGGTTGTTGCATTATCCAATGTATGCGCATAACTGAGATGAACAATACATATCGCAACGCGTGTATATTATGGTCCATATACACACAGTATTTTAATTGTGTTTATATACAATAATAATTTAATATTATTATTTTAATAATTCGATTTGCTTGTTCGAATTTTTATTTGTTTGTTTTGGCTGCTTATTATTTCTCTCATATGTATTAAATACAATATATAATTTTAATATTTGCATTATTTCGATTTGCTTGTTCGAAATTTCATTTGATCTATATTAGATCATATACATTTTGGCAATTCATATTTTATTTGTATTACTATAATGTATTTATTATAATATAAACAAATATTTTATTAACGGTAAGGATATACAATAATAATTTAATATTATTATTTTAATAATTCGATTTGCTTGTTCGAATTTTTATTTGTTTGCTTTGGCTGCTTATTATTTCTCTCATATGCATTAAATACAATATATAATTTTAATATTTGCATTATTTCGATTTGCTTGTTCGAAATTTTATTTGATCTATATTAGATCTCATTATACATTTTGGCAATTCATATTTTATTTGTATTATTATAATGTATTTATTATAATATAAACAAATATTTTATTAACGGTAAGGATATACAATAATAATTTAATATTATTATTTTAATAATTCGATTTGCTTGTTCGAATTTTTATTTGTTTGCTTTGGCTGCTTATTAATTTCTCTCATATGTATTAAATACAATATATAATTTTAATATTTGCACTATTTCGATTTGCTTGTTCGAAATTTCATTTGATCTATAATAGATCTCATATACATTTTGGCAATTCATATTTTATTTGTAATACTATAATGTATTTATTATAATATAAACAAATATTTTATTAACGGTAAGGATATTAAAACATTAATGATCCTTCCGCAGGTTCACCTACGGAAACCTTGTTACGACTTTTACTTCCTCTAAATAATCAAGTTCGGTCAACTTTTGCGAAACAACCGTAACACGCAAGGCGTCACAGTGATCACGTCCGGAGACCTCACTAAATAATTCAATCGGTAGTAGCGACGGGCGGTGTGTACAAAGGGCAGGGACGTAATCAATGCGAGTTAATGACTCACACTTACTGGGAATTCCAAGTTCATGTGAACAGTTTCAGTTCACAATCCCAAGCATGAAAGTGGTTCAGCGGTTTACCCGGACCTCTCGGTCTAGGAAATACACGTTGATACTTTCATTGTAGCGCGCGTGCAGCCCAGGACATCTAAGGGCATCACAGACCTGTTATTGCTCAATCTCATTATTGCTAGACGCAATTTGTCCATTTAAGAAGCTAGTGTCCTTATAATGGGACAAACCAACAGGTACGGCTCCACTTATATAAACACATTCAAACACAATAAACATTTTACTGCCACCATGAATGAAGGCTATATAAGCTTCAACACCATAATCCTGAAGATATCTATTTAATATATTTGAGTCTCGTTCGTTATCGGAATTAACCAGACAAATCACTCCACGAACTAAGAACGGCCATGCACCACCACCCATAGATTCGAGAAAGAGCTATCAATCTGTCTTACACACTTATGTTCGGACCTGGTAAGTTTTCCCGTGTTGAGTCAAATTAAGCCGCAGGCTCCACTCCTGGTGGTGCCCTTCCGTCAATTCCTTTAAGTTTCAGCTTTGCAACCATACTTCCCCCGGAGCCCAAAAGCTTTGGTTTCCCGGGAAGCGACTGAGAGAGCCATAAAAGTAGCTACACCCAATTGCTAGCTGGCATCGTTTATGGTTAGAACTAGGGCGGTATCTGATCGCCTTCGAACCTCTAACTTTCGTTCTTGATTAATGAAAACATCTTTGGCAAATGCTTTCGCTTAAGTTAGTCTTACGACGGTCCAAGAATTTCACCTCTCGCGTCGTAATACTAATGCCCCCAAACTGCTTCTATTAATCATTACCTCTTGATCTGAAAACCAATGAAAGCAGAACAGAGGTCTTATTTCATTATCCCATGCACAGAATATTCAGGCATTTGAAGCCTGCTTTAAGCACTCTAATTTGTTCAAAGTAATTGTACCGGCCCACAATAACACTCGTTTAAGAGCACTAATGCAGGTTTTTAAATAGGAGGAACATATGAAAAAATACAAGTATCTAAGCACATGTAAGAACTCCACCGGTAATACGCTTACATACATAAAGGTATAGTACTAACCACAATTGTAAGTTGTACTACCCGTATGAAGCACAAGTTCAACTACGAACGTTTTAACCGCAACAACTTTAATATACGCTATTGGAGCTGGAATTACCGCGGCTGCTGGCACCAGACTTGCCCTCCAATTGGTCCTTGTTAAAGGATTTAAAGTGTACTCATTCCAATTACAGGGCCTCGGATATGAGTCCTGTATTGTTATTTTTCGTCACTACCTCCCCGAGCTGGGAGTGGGTAATTTACGCGCCTGCTGCCTTCCTTAGATGTGGTAGCCGTTTCTCAGGCTCCCTCTCCGGAATCGAACCCTGATTCCCCGTTACCCGTTGCAACCATGGTAGTCCTAGATACTACCATCAAAAGTTGATAGGGCAGACATTTGAAAGATCTGTCGTCGGTACAAGACCATACGATCTGCATGTTATCTAGAGTTCAACCAATATAACGATCTTGCGATCGCTTGGTTTTAGCCTAATAAAAGCACATGTTCCATAAGGTTCATGTTTTAATTGCATGTATTAGCTCTAGAATTACCACAGTTATCCAAGTAACTGTTAACGATCTAAGGAACCATAACTGATATAATGAGCCTTTTGCGGTTTCACTTTTAATTCGTGTGTACTTAGACATGCATGGCTTAATCTTTGAGACAAGCATATAACTACTGGCAGGATCAACCAGAATAATGTTTTTATTCATATTTCATTCATATTTTTTGAATAGAAATTAGCAATATATATGTTGTTATAGATTTTATTTCTATCGAATACGGCCATTTTTATATAGCATTCGTATACGTTTGTTTTCCAATTTATACTTGTTTCGCCACTAATAATAACAAGTTTTTATTGATGTCAAAAAGAATCATATTCTTTATAAACACAATATTTATTTTTCATATATTTTCTTTATATATGCACATTTCATTCTAAAATATCATTTTTGTTCGACATACATAATATATTGTATCCACACATGTACAATTTTTGTTTAACCAATATAAGATATTGAGTTAATCATTTGTATTTTGACGATAAATTTAAAATTTATCTATATATATCCATATAAGTCTCTGGTAATATATAAAATAGAACCGAGTGTATATATATAATTATTACTACTATATTTATTTCTTAAATAATATATACTTATATATTATTTATATATATACTCTTTATTATATATTATATAATTTCTTAAATAACTCTCTTAATAGCTATTTTTTATTATCAACAATATAAGTTGATATTAATATTGAAAATGTATTCATAATTACATTTTTATATTTCTTTGGTAGACTTTTATGTACTATTATTATTTAATAATACACATATAATATAAATCATGTTAGCCTACCTCCTAAAATTAACGATAAAATTCGGAAACAATTTGTTATTCTATGTACAATAGAAACTTGGCCTTTGTTTCAACGTTATTATCTTTGGGCTTAAAATATTAACCGCGGAGCCAAGTCTCGTATTCAAATAAATGAATAAAGAAACAAATTTGACGGATAATATCTTCTCTACTGACATATGTCAATAGCAGACGGCCGGCCCATTGACCATCCTATAGTAGTTTTTGGACACGCTGTCTCCCATTCGGGTATATTCAATTTACTTTGCCACTCACCCATATAGTGTTCTCTTATATAATAAGACAACGCACTTTTATATTCATTATATGGATATATTGCCTTCCTCATATTTGCCACACCACCTATAGTAGTTTTTGGACACGCTGTCTCCCATTCGGGTATATTCAATTTACTTTGCCACTCACCCATATAGTGTTCTCTTATATAATAAGAAAACGCACTTTTATTTTCATTATATGGATATATTGCCTTCCTCATATTTGCCACACCACCTATAGTAGTTTTTGGACACGCTGTCTCCCATTCGGGTATATTCAATTTACTTTGCCACTCACCCATATAGTGTTCTCTTATATAATAAGAAAACGCACTTTTATTTTCATTATATGGATATATTGCCTTCCTCATATTTGCCACACCACCTATAGTAGTTTTTGGACACGCTGTCTCCCATTCGGGTATATTCAATTCTCTTTGCCACTCACCCTTATAGTATTCTCTTATTTAATAAGAATACTAAAATACTTCTCATATTATAGATGTAATCTATTAACTTCTCAATATCCATACGGTTTATGTATGGTATTGACAAAATCCTATGCATTTGCATAAGATTTATTTTGCCACAATTTATAGTACTAGTGCCGCCCTCACTAGGTATAAATATCTCATTTCGCTAGTAGTGTATGGGCAAATTCTACTAGCTATTCTCATAAATATGTCACTTATATGCCATATCTATACAATTCATGCACTTTTATATGTATATTTGCTATATTATACATTATTATGCCTTATAGGTATTATACCTATAAGCCACATCCATACGATTGCTTAATATAAATATATGTATAATTTTTTATACATATTTTTTTTTTATTTATGTATGGTTTTTTATTCATATCCATATACTGTATTCACTTTTATATGGATATGATTGGCGTTTTATATAGTATTGACAAAATCATAAGTTTGACCAATACGAGGAGAGGTCCGCCAACGACCACCTCCCTATAGGTGTTTTTGGACACGCTGTCTCCCATTCGACTGCTTACTATACTAGGGGCTACCCGCTCCGTATGATATTCTCTCATATAACAAGAGAATGCAAGAAATATTCGTATTTTATGAATATAATCCATTTATTTTTCAATATCCATACGTTTTACTTAGTTTTTTGTACGGTATTGACAAAATCCTATGCATTTGCATAAGATTTATTTTGCCACAATTTATAGTACTAGTGCCGCCCTCACTAGGTATAAATATCTCATTTCGCTAGTAGTGTATGGGCAAATTCTACTAGCTATTCTCATAAATATGTCACTTATATGCCATATCTATACAATTCATGCACTTTTATATGTATATTTGCTATATTATACATTATTATGCCTTATAGGTATTATACCTATAAGCCACATCCATACGATTGCTTAATATAAATATATGTATAATTTTTTATACATATTTTTTTTTATTTATGTATGGTTTTTTATTCATATCCATATACTGTATTCACTTTTATATGGATATGATTGGCGTTTTATATAGTATTGACAAAATCATAAGTTTGACCAATACGAGGAGAGGTCCGCCAACGACCACCTCCCTATAGGTGTTTTTGGACACGCTGTCTCCCATTCGACTGCTTACTATACTAGGGGCTGCCCGCTCCGTATGATATTCTCTCGTATAACAAGAGAATGCAAGAAATATTCGTATTTTATGAATATAATCCATTTATTTTTCAATATCCATACGTTTTACTTAGTTTTTTGTACGGTATTGACAAAATCCTATGCATTTGCATAAGATTTATTTTGCCACAATTTATAGTACTAGTGCCGCCCTCACTAGGTATAAATATCTCATTTCGCTAGTAGTGTATGGGCAAATTCTACTAGCTATTCTCATAAATGCCTTCTTTATGCCATATCTATACAATTTATGCACTTTTATATGTATATTTGCTAATATTATACATTATTATGCCTTATAGGTATTATACCTATAAGCCATATACATACGATTTCATTTTTTTATTTATATATGGTTTTGTATTTATAACCATATACCGTATTTACTTTTATAAGGATATGATTGGCGTTTTATATAGTATTGACAAAATTATAAGTTTGACAAACACTTTTTTAAGTCTTTTAGTTAAAATTGTCATTTTTAATTGACTATCTAAACACTAGATATATTTGCACATGGAGCAAAGAGTATAAAAATTGGTCGCGTCACTAATAATATCGCGATACATTTTTACTACCATCAAAATACCACATACGTTTATATGTCCTCTTTATTTAATTTGGTTTCTAAACCTCAGGAATAGTTTTAATTATATGTGCGCTCTAAGTTGAATGAATTTCTTGAATCTCTTTACTTGAATTTCTAAGACTTAAAAATATTTATAAATAGATGTCCTATTGCATAATATTTTTTTATCGCTTCACTTATAAAATAACGATCCTGCCTTTCTACCTTTGAATAAACATTCATATAAACATGGAGAAAAAAACGTTCGCGTCACTAACAGTATGTGACGATAAAATTTTGCTAACATTAAAAGGAACATATTTTTATATGTCAACTCTTAGTTGAATTGGTCTATTGCTTAAGATTCTAGACCTTAGGAATATTTTTATATTATATGTTTGCCAATCTTCGCGTCACTAAAAAGATGACGATTCATATTGTTATTATTAGATGGTCGAGTTGTACTTATATTGATATGTTAATCAAATTGGTCTCTTACTTGAAAATCTAGACCTTAGGAATATTTTTATATTATATGTTTGCCAATCTTCGCGTCACTAATAAGATGACGATTCATATTGTTATTATTAGATGGTCGAGTTGTACTTATATTGATATGTTAATCAAATTGGTCTCTTACTTGAAAATCTAGACCTTAGGAATATTTGTATATTATATGTTTGCCAATCTTCGCGTCAGTAATAAGATGACGATTCATATTGTTATTATTAGATGGTCGAGTTGTACTTATATTGATATGTTAATCAAATTGGTCTCTTACTTGAAAATCTAGACCTTAGGAATATTTTTATATTATATGTTTGCCAATCTTCGCGTCACTAATAAGATGACGATTCATATTGTTATTATTAGATGGTCGAGTTGTACTTATATTGATATGTTAATCAAATTGGTCTCTTACTTGAAAATCTAGACCTTAGGAATATTTTTATATTATTTGTTTGCCAATCTTCGCGTCACTAATAAGATGACGATTCATATTGTTATTATTAGATGGTCGAGTTGTACTTATATTGATATGTTAATCAAATTGGTCTCTTACTTGAAAATCTAGACCTTAGGAATATTTTTATATTATATGTTTGCCAATCTTCGCGTCACTAATAAGATGACGATTCATATTGTTATTATTAGATGGTCGAGTTGTACTTATATTGATATGTTAATCAAATTGGTCTCTTACTTGAAAATCTAGACCTTAGGAATATTTTTATATTATATGTTTGCCAATCTTCGCGTCACTAATAAGATGACGATTCATATTGTTATTATTAGATGGTCGAGTTGTACTTATATTGATATGTTAATCAAATTGGTCTCTTACTTGAAAATCTAGACCTTAGGAATATTTTTATATTATATGTTTGCCAATCTTCGCGTCACTAATAAGATGACGATTCATATTATTATTAGATGGTCGAGTTGTACTTATATTGATATGTTAATCAAATTGGTCTCTTACTTGAAAATCTAGACCTTAGGAATATTTTTATATTATATGTTTGCCAATCTTCGCGTCACTAATAAGATGACGATTCATATTGTTATTATTAGATGGTCGAGTTGTACTTATATTGATATGTTAATCAAATTGGTCTCTTACTTGAAAATCTAGACCTTAGGAATATTTTTATATTATATGTTTGCCAATCTTCGCGTCACTAATAAGATGACGATTCATATTGTTATTATTAGATGGTCGAGTTGTACTTATATTGATATGTTAATCAAATTGGTCTCTTACTTGAAAATCTAGACCTTAGGAATATTTTTATATTATATGTTTGCCAATCTTCGCGTCACTAATAAGATGACGATTCATATTGTTATTATTAGATGGTCGAGTTGTACTTATATTGATATGTTAATCAAATTGGTCTCTTACTTGAAAATCTAGACCTTAGGAATGTAATATATAAAGGATTAAAAATTCGCCACAAAGCCAAGCAAACAATCAATGCATACAAATAGATTGTTGGTTGAACTTTATATAAGAAGTTCAACACAACAAATAAATTATGCAATTTTATTATCGAATCATCAAGCAAAGGATAAGCTTCAGTGGATCGCAGTATGGCAGCTGCTCAACCACTTACAACACCTTGCCTGTTACAAAAGTCGTTTACAATTGATTCTAGGCTTTGTCATTGTATTAAATAATGCTTTTATATGTAACTAGCGCGGCATCAGGTGATCAAAGATCCTCCCAATTTACTATGTTACAAATTACATTGGCATCACATCCATTGTCGTTTAAAAAGTAAATTATAAACTTTAAATGGTTTAGAAGCCATACAATGCAAATTGCCCCTTATTTATCATTGCAGTCCAGCACGGATACGACCTTAGAGGCGTTCAGGCATAATCCAACGGACGTAGCGTCATACCACTGTTCGCTCGAACAAGTATTGTGCCATTGGTCCGTACCTGCGGTTCCTCTCGTACTACGCAGGAATGCTGTCGCAACAACGTTTTGTCATTAGTAGGGTAAAACTAACCTGTCTCACGACGGTCTAAACCCAGCTCACGTTCCCTTGCATGGGTGAACAATCCAACGCTTGGTGAATTTTGCTTCACAATGATAGGAAGAGCCGACATCGAAGGATCAAAAAGCGACGTCGCTATGAACGCTTGGCCGCCACAAGCCAGTTATCCCTATGGTAACTTTTCTGACACCTCTTGTTAAAAACTCTTTAAACCAAAAGGATCGATAGGCCGAGCTTTTGCTGTCCCTGTGTGTACTGAACACCGAGATCAAGTCAGCATTTGCCCTTTTGCTCTATGTGTGGTTTCTGTCCGCACTGAGCTGGCCTTGGGACACCTCCGTTATTATTTGAGAGATGTACCGCCCCAGTCAAACTCCCTACCTGGCAATGTCCTTGAATTGGATCATACCTGAGTAATTGGAGTTATACCAAATTTTCAAATCAAAAATACATAAATGCACCGTTTTATTAAAGAATTTGTTTGCGATTATATAACAAACTCGTGATACTTTGATCAAGAAGCTTGCATCAAAACCCAATACCATAAGATATAATAAATATATCCGTATAATGGCTAGGAAATGATACACGTTCCATTTAATCAAGTAAGTAAGGAAACAATAAGAGTAGTGGTATTTCATTGGCGATACCAAACCGAGGTCTAATATCTCCCACTTATTCTACACCTCTTATGTCTCCTTACACTGCCAGATTAGAGTCAAGCTCAAAAGGGTCTTCTTTCCCCGCTAATTATTCCAAGCCCGTTCCCTTGGCTGTGGTTTCGCTAGATAGTAGATAGGGACAGGTGTGTCTCGGATCCCTCCGAACTTATTTAACGTGACGTGTTCCGCACTGAAGGGATTACAGCCACGGCATTCTAATATACCCACAAGGGAGTATATAATGCAAGGGTCTGGGTTAAGCGCCAAACCAACGCCCTGGACTAGAAGCTATAGCTATGTACATAGCAACCACCCCAGTAGCAATTTAAGTACTTGCTTGTCGGGCAAGCACTCCCCCTTGCATAGGGGCGAGATCTATCTAAAATCTCTACTGTTCTTTGGGTCGCAGCACCCGAGTTGTATTAACGCAACATCCACGTCGAGCCCGGGGACTCTACCCGCGATATAGGTGTCAACCACAGCCACCACGAAACTCCCACTAGGGGGCCGACCTCAATGAGTAGCCTTGGAGAACCACTCAACCCGTGGCACCGAAATTTCAGGCTCGGTGGGCCTCACCCCTTCAGCTCCGACAAGCTCGGATGGGGCAACCATGTCATATTAGTCGCCTCCTACGACAAGCAATGACAAGCTGTGGCAGTATTCTTCGACGTTGCCACACGGCAAGGGGGTTTTGGGACTATTGTCCCGGCGCCTGCGGTTCATCCCTCGTCGCTTCCATCCTACGCCTCGAGAAGGCAGCATCAGCAAAAGCTCCTAGGAGACGCATCCGTTCTGGGGTCTCGACTACTCCTGCGACGTTCCATCGTTCTTGGACTCGAACAATGCCAAGGGCATCCAAGTCACGCAAATCGCTATAGAGGCGGCACTCACATAGTACGTGAAGCCAGTCCTCACTCTCCTCTCCACATGAGCATGCGGTTGTGGTGCTGAGGGTTCTACCATGGAGGAAAGCGTTGAACGACCCGTGTCCTGTCAGCAAGAATCCGGCTCTTAAGGTGAAGACAAAGTCCTTCCTCTTGTAGACGAACGCTGCCTCTGGGAAAAACTGGCGAGTCACAAAACCGTGAGCCGCTTGGTCCCATCTGAGTTGCCACTCATTTAGCAGACATTCGTCTAGCAGAGCCATCTTGGATTTCCAGTCCAACACAGACAAGTCCTGTCCATAGAGCCAGTCGCTCTCGTCCAGGGGAACGTGCTTTCTGAGCTTAAACTTCACTGCCATCCTGTGAGCATCTAAATCCATTGGAGGAGCACCAGCAAGCACCTGCAGTGCCACCGTGGACACTGTGCGGCATACCGGTAGGCATCCTAATAGGATGGTCCTCTGGCACGAGGTGAGGAGTCTTAAGGACTTGCCCTTGCTCGCCGCCTTGTACCAGACCGAGGCACCGAAGAGTGCACAGGGGACCATGAGTCCGCTGTATATCGTCCTCTTAGCACGGGAGCTGAGCCCCCAATCGACTCGGAGCACCCGTGCTAGCCCTCCGGCAACTCCAGCCAGCCGATCTCTGAGAGCAGAGATATGCGGGAGAAAGCTCATCCGCTCGCCGACTAAGATGCCAAGGTACCGGCATTTGGTGACGTATGGCAGGCTTGCTCCAGCAAACCGTACCGTCGGTCTCCTAGTGTCTGAAAGATTCCCTTTCAGCAACATGATTGCCGTCTTGCTGGTTGACACACTCACTCCAACCTCAGCTCCCCAGGCTCCCACGATGTCCATCAACTGCTCACCCTTTCGCTCCAGATCGGCACGGGAATTCCCATCGACGAAAAGTAGCAAGTCATCTGCAAACGCGCTCAGAGCACAATGTGGCTCCAGGCGCTGAAGCAGCACATCCATCAGTAGGTTCCAAATAAATGGACCACTGACGGACCCTTGCGGGCAGCCCCGTGTAACCGACACTGTGGCCGCTTCGTAACTGCTGATGATACTGGCACTTCGACCGGAGAAATAACTTTTCCACAAGTCTATCTCTCGACAGCCGACGTCGATAAGCCGATCCAGCACCGCGTTCCACTCAACATTGTCGAAGGCACCCTTGAAATCAACAAAGATTCCCAGCACCCTCCTCTCGCGGCTGGTGGAAACGGTGTTTTTAGCGTGCATCCACGCATCCTCAACGCAGCGTCCAGGCCGAAATCCAAATTGCCATCTGCAGCCATCCGGTAGCACATCCTTCAGTCGATTCACCATGATCCCTTCCAGCACCTTTCCGAACACTGGCAAAAGGCATATGCCACGATAAGAGGCAGGATCGCTCCTGTCCTTATCTGGCCCCTTTACCAGCGGTATCACTCTCGGGTGTTTCCACTCGGCAGGAAAATATCCTTCCGAGAGGCATCGAGAGTACAACTTCGTCAGGTGCTGAGGGATAGCACGCCATACCTCCTTGACGATCCCACCCGTGATGCCGTCCATTCCCGGCGATCGCCGGCTTCTCAGCTTCGCGACGCTGGTTGCCACCTCGAAGGCTTCGAGGGTCGGTGGAGCAGCAGGAGTTATACCCTCACGCACTGTGGATTCCGCAACAGGGAAGAAGTTGCGGAGGAGTATATCTGCGCAGTCGTGCCATGTCGTAAGTAGCGCGCCGTTCGACCTAAGACATCCAAGATCGGTTGTCTTTTTCCGGCCTCGGCATATTCGGTAGGCGTGCCCCCATGGATCATCCTTGTGCCGTCCCACGAAGTCCCGCCAGTTTTGTTCCTTTGTCATCAGGATAAGCTTCTTATACTGGCCTGAGGCAAGCCTTAATCCAGCGGCAAGTCGCTCAACATCGCCGGTGCCACTCCGACGAGCTGCCTGCAGCCTGCGCCTCAGTCTCCTGACCTCTTGGCGCTTGGTACTCAGTTCAGGATTCCACCATATTACGTTTCCCCTTGCTGCAGGTATCCTGCGCCCTATTACCCTGTCGCACACTTCGTGTACGATGGAGCGAAGGGCTGACACATGATCATCCAACGGCGATTCCTCCAGTTCCTCGAGACATTCAGCTACATCCCTTAGTTCTACTCTGAATCTTCGCCAACTTGCATTGGAGAGCCTCCATTGCGGTACCGGAGCTAGGCTCTCAACGGTACTGCTTGGATCTGGAGTAACCTCAACAGTGATGATGTTGTGGTCACTCAGCTCCCAGAAGTCAACTCTCCATTCGTATGTTGCCCACACACGCGCTGCTTCGTTGGTGAAGGTCACGTCGATATCACTTCTGGAGCGGTGATTATCGAACGTGAACACCTGGCTGGCCGTATTAAGCACACAGACACCGCTTGCGATGATCCACTCGTCCATGTGCTGTCCCCGTTCGCGATTCAGACGGTCTCCAGAGTTAGCTGGAGTTTTGCTGAACCACATCGGGGAAACCGCATTCGCATCAAGTCCGAGGATTGTCGGTGTCCTGCTGGCTAGCAGCAGAACCGTATCCAGGTAGTCAGTGTAGGGCTGCAGGGCAGCTGAGTACTGGCAGTATACGGAGGACAGAAAAATGGTGCCGTATTTTCCTGTGACACTCACGCACACTCCATAATCCGTCGTCAATGTCTCGATGGGCATGCAGATGGCAGACGGGTCGTCCACGATGATGGCAGCTTTCTTCCTTTTGTCAGCGAAGATTCTCATGCCTCCAGGGAGTCCAGTGAGACGCTTGCCTGCGTCCACATAGGGCTCCTGAATGAGTGCGAACAGGTGGCCAGCATCTCTCATCCGCTTTGCAAGCTCGATGACAGCGCAACGGCCTCGACCACAATTCGCTTGGATGAAGCTGAACATGTTAATGTCTAGCTTGCACCCTGGCTAGCACAGCGCTATATATCGGGCATCCACCCGAGAGCATATAGTGCCCCGAGGGTAGCCCTTTATGGCGGCAGTTACGGCAGTCCACCGCATTTTTGCACTTCGCCGCGACGTGGTCGTTCTGTCCGCACTGGCGGCAGACCTGGTTTTCTCTAGCGTACCGACACTCGCTGACTTTGTGGTCAAAACCAAGGCATCGGTGGCACGCATAGGTGCGCACTTGAGAGCGGCAGCGGTAAGAGAACCACTTGATATACACCCTCCCGCTTTCGAGAACGGCCAACGCCTGATCATCTACTTCCAGCGTCACGTTTATAGTGGCGCTGTTAGCTGCTGACCAGGGCTTGGTCGCCAGGACTACCGCCTTCTGGAACTCCTTCAGCGACATCTCCTCGAAGTTTTTCTCTTTTAACTCCATCATGAACTCATCCGGCGTCACAGTGGTGTCCACATCCTGTACCGTCACCCTGGGTTTTGCGGCAGTGTTTTTGGACACCTTAAGGCCCACCTCAGCGAATTTTGCGGAGGCAACGATTTTCGACATCTCCGCCTGCGATGGCGTGCGAATAATCGCGCCGCCCCGCTTCAACTCTCGCACCTCATGCACTCTGACGCCCAAAGCAGGCGCTACCTCTTTGCGGACCTTGTCCGCAATTTGCCTCCCTGATAAGGCCGGATCATCACATGCAACGACTGCCGACCAGGTCTCCCGGATTTTCCGCGGTGCGGCTACAGGGGCATAGGGGGCGACAGGGGCAGCAGGTGAGGCGATAAGGTGCGCGCCTCTAGCAGCGGCGGCTGCGTATGAGACGGCCGAGGCAACCGGTGCCTGCTTCTTAAGGCGGTCCTCAAGCACTCCAATCCGTATAAGGAGGGCTGCAACAACCTCCTCGTAGCGGTTGGCTACGGACTGCACCTTCACATTTGTGGCCGGGTTGGCATAGGAGACCATGAACATCCTACCGATCTCCGATCGGATGTCCCCCATCTCGGCAGCGACGGCACCATTACCTCTCCACTCCCTATCCGAGAAGGATTTTAGAGGACTGGCTGGTGCAACGAAGGTCTTCTCGTGTTCAGCAGAGGATGCAGCAGCGGCGGGGGCTGCGGGAGCGGCAGGGGCTGCGGGAGCGGCAGGGGCTGCGGCAAGGGCAGCGACAGGGGCAGCGGCAGCGGCAGCAGCAGGGGCAGCGGCAGCGGCAGCGGCAGCGGCAGGGGCTGTCGCAGTGTCAGCGGCAGTTGCATCCAGTGCCATCAACTTGCACCTAGAGGCGTCCCTCAGCGGCGCTTTATTGCGCTTACCTCTGGGTCGTCCTCTGCCCCCACTGCTTCCCCTACTACTAGCACTCTCACTGCCAGAATCTCCAACATCCATTTTGGGTGGCGCCATCCGCCGGTTATCGGCAGTTCCAACCCAAAAGTTTTTCCACCAAGGACTTACCCCTTTATTATCAGCTGGTCGGAAAGCTCTATCAGCTGATCAGCTGATAAAAGTTTAGCGATGACACAAACCGCACAGCTGTTTTAGGCAAAATGTGCCTAAATAAGCCTAACGCCTCTCTCAAGAGAGCGCCTCTCTCGTGACACACGTGGCGCAATGGAAAATTTCCAATGGGAAAAACCCAATTTCACCCGGTTTCACCACTTTTACACAGGGAAAACACGCGCACTGGGTTCGCAGGCACAAAACACGAATTTTCGTGCTGTTTCTAGCTTCGTATCTGGTCTCTATCAGTCAATATTGGCTACACTCGCGGAGCGTACGGAAAACACGTCTGTTCGCACGAGCAATCTAACACCGACTCAGTAGATAGGGACAGGTGTGTCTCGGATCCCTCCGAACTTATTTAACGTGACGTGTTCCGCACTGAAGGGATTACAGCCACGGCATTCTAATATACCCACAAGGGAGTATATAATGCAAGGGTCTGGGTTAAGCGCCAAACCAACGCCCTGGACTAGAAGCTATAGCTATGTACATAGCAACCACCCCAGTAGCAATTTAAGTACTTGCTTGTCGGGCAAGCACTCCCCCTTGCATAGGGGCGAGATCTATCTAAAATCTCTACTGTTCTTTGGGTCGCAGCACCCGAGTTGTATTAACGCAACATCCACGTCGAGCCCGGGGACTCTACCCGCGATATAGGTGTCAACCACAGCCACCACGAAACTCCCACTAGGGGGCCGACCTCAATGAGTAGCCTTGGAGAACCACTCAACCCGTGGCACCGAAATTTCAGGCTCGGTGGGCCTCACCCCTTCAGCTCCGACAAGCTCGGATGGGGCAACCATGTCATATTAGTCGCCTCCTACGACAAGCAATGACAAGCTGTGGCAGTATTCTTCGCCGTTGCCACACGGCAAGGGGGTTTTGGGACTATTGTCCCGGCGCCTGCGGTTCATCCCTCGTCGCTTCCATCCTACGCCTCGAGAAGGCAGCATCAGCAAAAGCTCCTAGGAGACGCATCCGTTCTGGGGTCTCGACTACTCCTGCGACGTTCCATCGTTCTTGGACTCGAACAATGCCAAGGGCATCCAAGTCACGCAAATCGCTATAGAGGCGGCACTCACATAGTACGTGAAGCCAGTCCTCACTCTCCTCTCCACATGAGCATGCGGTTGTGGTGCTGAGGGTTCTACCATGGAGGAAAGCGTTGAACGACCCGTGTCCTGTCAGCAAGAATCCGGCTCTTAAGGTGAAGACAAAGTCCTTCCTCTTGTAGACGAACGCTGCCTCTGGGAAAAACTGGCGAGTCACAAAACCGTGAGCCGCTTGGTCCCATCTGAGTTGCCACTCATTTAGCAGACATTCGTCTAGCAGAGCCATCTTGGATTTCCAGTCCAACACAGACAAGTCCTGTCCATAGAGCCAGTCGCTCTCGTCCAGGGGAACGTGCTTTCTGAGCTTAAACTTCACTGCCATCCTGTGAGCATCTAAATCCATTGGAGGAGCACCAGCAAGCACCTGCAGTGCCACCGTGGACACTGTGCGGCATACCGGTAGGCATCCTAATAGGATGGTCCTCTGGCACGAGGTGAGGAGTCTTAAGGACTTGCCCTTGCTCGCCGCCTTGTACCAGACCGAGGCACCGAAGAGTGCACAGGGGACCATGAGTCCGCTGTATATCGTCCTCTTAGCACGGGAGCTGAGCCCCCAATCGACTCGGAGCACCCGTGCTAGCCCTCCGGCAACTCCAGCCAGCCGATCTCTGAGAGCAGAGATATGCGGGAGAAAGCTCATCCGCTCGCCGACTAAGATGCCAAGGTACCGGCATTTGGTGACGTATGGCAGGCTTGCTCCAGCAAACCGTACCGTCGGTCTCCTAGTGTCTGAAAGATTCCCTTTCAGCAACATGATTGCCGTCTTGCTGGTTGACACACTCACTCCAACCTCAGCTCCCCAGGCTCCCACGATGTCCATCAACTGCTCACCCTTTCGCTCCAGATCGGCACGGGAATTCCCATCGACGAAAAGTAGCAAGTCATCTGCAAACGCGCTCAGAGCACAATGTGGCTCCAGGCGCTGAAGCAGCACATCCATCAGTAGGTTCCAAATAAATGGACCACTGACGGACCCTTGCGGGCAGCCCCGTGTAACCGACACTGTGGCCGCTTCGTAACTGCTGATGATACTGGCACTTCGACCGGAGAAATAACTTTTCCACAAGTCTATCTCTCGACAGCCGACGTCGATAAGCCGATCCAGCACCGCGTTCCACTCAACATTGTCGAAGGCACCCTTGAAATCAACAAAGATTCCCAGCACCCTCCTCTCGCGGCTGGTGGAAACGGTGTTTTTAGCGTGCATCCACGCATCCTCAACGCAGCGTCCAGGCCGAAATCCAAATTGCCATCTGCAGCCATCCGGTAGCACATCCTTCAGTCGATTCACCATGATCCCTTCCAGCACCTTTCCGAACACTGGCAAAAGGCATATGCCACGATAAGAGGCAGGATCGCTCCTGTCCTTATCTGGCCCCTTTACCAGCGGTATCACTCTCGGGTGTTTCCACTCGGCAGGAAAATATCCTTCCGAGAGGCATCGAGAGTACAACTTCGTCAGGTGCTGAGGGATAGCACGCCATACCTCCTTGACGATCCCACCCGTGATGCCGTCCATTCCCGGCGATCGCCGGCTTCTCAGCTTCGCGACGCTGGTTGCCACCTCGAAGGCTTCGAGGGTCGGTGGAGCAGCAGGAGTTATACCCTCACGCACTGTGGATTCCGCAACAGGGAAGAAGTTGCGGAGGAGTATATCTGCGCAGTCGTGCCATGTCGTAAGTAGCGCGCCGTTCGACCTAAGACATCCAAGATCGGTTGTCTTTTTCCGGCCTCGGCATATTCGGTAGGCGTGCCCCCATGGATCATCCTTGTGCCGTCCCACGAAGTCCCGCCAGTTTTGTTCCTTTGTCATCAGGATAAGCTTCTTATACTGGCCTGAGGCAAGCCTTAATCCAGCGGCAAGTCGCTCAACATCGCCGGTGCCACTCCGACGAGCTGCCTGCAGCCTGCGCCTCAGTCTCCTGACCTCTTGGCGCTTGGTACTCAGTTCAGGATGCCAATCTTCGCGTCACTAATAAGATGACGATTCATATTGTTATTATTAGATGGTCGAGTTGTACTTATATTGATATGTTAATCAAATTGGTCTCTTACTTGAAAATCTAGACCTTAGGAATATTTTTATATTATATGTTTGCCAATCTTTGCGTCACTAATAAGATGACGATTCATATTGTTATTATTAGATGGTCGAGTTGTACTTATATTGATATGTTAATCAAATTGGTCTCTTACTTGAAAATCTAGACCTTAGGAATATTTTTATATTATATGTTTGCCAATCTTCGCGTCACTAATAAGATGACGATTCATATTGTTATTATTAGATGGTCGAGTTGTACTTATATTGATATGTTAATCAAATTGGTCTCTTACTTGAAAATCTAGACCTTAGGAATGTAATATATAAAGGATTAAAAATTCGCCACAAAGCCAAGCAAACAATCAATGCATACAAATAGATTGTTGGTTGAACTTTATATAAGAAGTTCAACACAACAAATAAATTATGCAATTTTATTATCGAATCATCAAGCAAAGGATAAGCTTCAGTGGATCGCAGTATGGCAGCTGCTCAACCACTTACAACACCTTGCCTGTTACAAAAGTCGTTTACAATTGATTCTAGGCTTTGTCATTGTATTAAATAATGCTTTTATATGTAACTAGCGCGGCATCAGGTGATCAAAGATCCTCCCAATTTACTATGTTACAAATTACATTGGCATCACATCCATTGTCGTTTAAAAAGTAAATTATAAACTTTAAATGGTTTAGAAGCCATACAATGCAAATTGCCCCTTATTTATCATTGCAGTCCAGCACGGATACGACCTTAGAGGCGTTCAGGCATAATCCAACGGACGTAGCGTCATACCACTGTTCGCTCGAACAAGTATTGTGCCATTGGTCCGTACCTGCGGTTCCTCTCGTACTACGCAGGAATGCTGTCGCAACAACGTTTTGTCATTAGTAGGGTAAAACTAACCTGTCTCACGACGGTCTAAACCCAGCTCACGTTCCCTTGCATGGGTGAACAATCCAACGCTTGGTGAATTTTGCTTCACAATGATAGGAAGAGCCGACATCGAAGAATCAAAAAGCGACGTCGCTATGAACGCTTGGCCGCCACAAGCCAGTTATCCCTATGGTAACTTTTCTGACACCTCTTGTTAAAAACTCTTTAAACCAAAAGGATCGATAGGCCGAGCTTTTGCTGTCCCTGTGTGTACTGAACACCGAGATCAAGTCAGCATTTGCCCTTTTGCTCTATGTGTGGTTTCTGTCCGCACTGAGCTGGCCTTGGGACACCTCCGTTATTATTTGAGAGATGTACCGCCCCAGTCAAACTCCCTACCTGGCAATGTCCTTGAATTGGATCATACCTGAGTAATTGGAGTTATACCAAATTTTCAAATCAAAAATACATAAATGCACCGTTTTATTAAAGAATTTGTTTGCGATTATATAACAAACTCGTGATACTTTGATCAAGAAGCTTGCATCAAAACCCAATACCATAAGATATAATAAATATATCCGTATAATGGCTAGGAAATGATACACGTTCCATTTAATCAAGTAAGTAAGGAAACAATAAGAGTAGTGGTATTTCATTGGCGATACCAAACCGAGGTCTAATATCTCCCACTTATTCTACACCTCTTATGTCTCCTTACACTGCCAGATTAGAGTCAAGCTCAAAAGGGTCTTCTTTCCCCGCTAATTATTCCAAGCCCGTTCCCTTGGCTGTGGTTTCGCTAGATAGTAGATAGGGACAGTAGGAATCTCGTTAATCCATTCATGCGCGTCACTAATTAGATGACGAGGCATTTGGCTACCTTAAGAGAGTCATAGTTACTCCCGCCGTTGACCCGCGCTTACTTGAATTTCTTCACTTTGACATTCAGAGCACTGGGCAGAAATCACATTGTGTCAACACCCGCTAGGGCCATCACAATGCTTTGTTTTAATTAGACAGTCGGATTCCCCAAGTCCGTGCCAGTTCTGAATTGATTGTTAATTGATAATCGTTATAATTAATAAGAACTAATTGGTTTAACCCAATTAGTATTCTTAAAAATTTTAGCAAGAAAGTTCCACAATTGGCTACGTAACTAAACTATCCGGGGAACAAGTAACTAACATAAATGCTAGAAACTCTATTTACCCAGAACGAGCACATAAACCATGTTATTGTTTCCCAATCAAGCCCGACTATCTCAATCTTCAGAGCCAATCCTTATCCCGAAGTTACGGATCTAATTTGCCGACTTCCCTTACCTACATTATTCTATCGACTAGAGACTCTTCACCTTGGAGACCAGCTGCGGATATTGGTACGGCCTGTTGAGAAGTTTGCGTGTCCCCACCATAAATTTTCAAGGTCCGAGGAGAAAATATCGACACAACAGTATATGTCATGCTCTTCTAGCCCATCTACCATATCTCTCTGCGAAAGACTTCCATGGTAGTACGGCTATAAAACAGAAAAGAAAACTCTTCCGATATCTCTCGACGGCTTCTTTATGGTCGTTCCTGTTGCCAGGATGAGCACGAGGCCCATATTTAATAACAAACGGATACTCAACAGGTTACGGAATTGGAACCGTATTCCCTTTCGTTCAAAATTATTCAAGTATATTAATTTAGCTAGATTTTATATAATATATATATTTGTTTGGCATTTGTATTTTACTTGAAAATTTTCGGCTTTCGCCTTGAACTTAGGACCGACTAACTCGTGATCAACCACTGTTCACACGAAACCCTTCTCCACTTCAGTCCTCCAAGGTCTCATTCGATTATTTGCTACTACCACCAAGATCTGTACCAATGGCAGCTCCATGCAGGCTTACGCCAAACACTTCTACGCATACCATTGTACCTTCCTACTCACTAAAGTTTCAAAATTTATATTACAAGTAATATAAATCATCTACTTTAGCGGTAATGTATAGGTATACAACTTAAGCGCCATCCATTTTAAGGGCTAGTTGCTTCGGCAGGTGAGTTGTTACACACTCCTTAGCGGATTTCGACTTCCATGATCACCGTCCTGCTGTTTTAAGCAACCAACGCCTTTCATGGTATCTGCATGAGTTGTTAATTTGGGCACCGTAACATTACGTTTGGTTCATCCCACAGCGCCAGTTCTGCTTACCAAAAGTGGCCCACTGGGCACATTATATCATAACCTTGAACTTCATATCAAGAAAGTTAAGGTTCTTACCCATTTAAAGTTTGAGAATAGGTTAAGATCGTTTCGACCCTAAGGCCTCTAATCATTCGCTTTACCAGATAAGATTATTTTATATAATATTAAAATGCACCAGCTATCCTGAGGGAAACTTCGGAAGGAACCAGCTACTAGATGGTTCGATTGGTCTTTCGCCCCTATACTCAATTCTGACAATCGATTTGCACGTCAGAACTGTTTCGGTCTTCCATCAGGGTTTCCCCTGACTTCAACCTGATCAAGTATAGTTCACCATCTTTCGGGTCACAGCATATATGCTCAAGGTACGTTCCAGTTAGAGGCATAAATAATATAAATATCATTATACATAACTATATAGAACGCCCCGGGATTGTGTTAATTAGCTATAAATAGTTAAAAAACTAATCCCATTATTAGTCAAGTTAATTACGCTATTAGGTTTATATCCCAATAACTTGCACATATGTTAGACTCCTTGGTCCGTGTTTCAAGACGGGTCCCGAAGGTATCCTGAATCTTTCGCATTGTTAATCCTACAAGTGCATATAATAAACACAAAAATCAATGATAATTATGCCATTATATAATTCCGAAAAATTAACGCACTGTATTCATATAAATCTATCAGCACTTTATCAAATTAATAACATTTATTCTGTGTTAAAATGCAAGCAAATTAATTTGAATAAACTATAAGTTATATTTTATGATAAATTTGGTATGCTAATAGATTACAATGTCCTTATATGGAAAAAATGCACACTATTATCATAATATTGTTTAAATATTACAATTCTAATGATGAATTTTCCATAACGGATATTCAGGTTCATCGGGCTTAACCTCTAAGCAGTTTCACGTACTGTTTAACTCTCTATTCAGAGTTCTTTTCAACTTTCCCTCACGGTACTTGTTTACTATCGGTCTCATGGTTATATTTAGTTTTAGATGGAGTTTACCACCCACTTAGTGCTGCACTATCAAGCAACACGACTCTTTGGAAACATCATCTAGTAATCATTAACGTTATACGGGCCTGGCACCCTCTATGGGTAAATGGCCTCATTTAAGAAGGACTTAAATCGTTAATTTCTCATACTAGAATATTGACGCTCCATACACTGCATCTCACATTTGCCATATAGACAAAGTGACTTAGTGCTGAACTGATTTCTTTTCGCTCGCCGCTACTAAGAAAATCCTTGTTAGTTTCTTTTCCTCCCCTAATTAATATGCTTAAATTCAGGGGGTAGTCCCATATGAGTTGAGGTTGTGTATAACTTTTATATGCAATTAATTCTTTATATATAATGATAAAACATTTTATTAAATTCGTTATATTAATAATATCTGTATATAAATGGCATTTGTTTGATTTAACGAATCAACGAAGAACAATAATATTGTCAACGGTTTTCTATTTTCTAATCATTAATAAGAGACAATTCTAGATAAATTTTTATGCTAGACATTTCTCAGTATCATTTGATTGAAAAAGAAAATATTTCTCTTCGTTTTTCACATTCAAATTATTTACTAATGTGAGATAATGTTTTTCATATATTTTTTAATATTATGAATAAAATAATTAAATTATTATTATCCAATAATATACCATATGCTTATAAAATTTCATTATAAAATTTGTATAAGCAACTTAATTAGCATAGTCTTACAACCCTCAACCATATGTAGTCCAAGCAGCACTATAAAATTAATTAAAGTACATAACAGCATGGACTGCGATATGCGTTCAAAATGTCGATGTTCATGTGTCCTGCAGTTCACACGATGACGCACAGTTTGCTGCGTTCTTCATCGACCCATGAGCCGAGTGATCCACCGCTTAGAGTTTTATAAATTGGTTTCTTAATTTTGTCAAATATGTTTTTATTGAAAGAAATTAAAAATACACCATTTTACTGGCATATATCAATTCCTTCAATAAATTTATTTTTATACCTAAAACGAATGCTGCGAAATGTCTTAGTTTTATATAACCAATATATATCAAAGTATTTCTTTTTAAATTGCATTTATTGTAAATAAATATATATATATATATATTAATACTTTTTTAGCGATATAAATTGAAATTTATATAAAACATTAACCTGTATAAAACCAGGTACAACATTGTACATTTTAGGTTGTTGCATTATCCAATGTATGCGCATAACTGAGATGAACAATACATATCGCAACGCGTGTATATTATGGTCCATATACACACAGTATTTTAATTGTGTTTATATACAATAATAATTTAATATTATTATTTTAATAATTCGATTTGCTTGTTCGAATTTTTATTTGTTTGTTTTGGCTGCTTATTATTTCTCTCATATGTATTAAATACAATATATAATTTTAATATTTGCATTATTTCGATTTGCTTGTTCGAAATTTCATTTGATCTATATTAGATCATATACATTTTGGCAATTCATATTTTATTTGTATTACTATAATGTATTTATTATAATATAAACAAATATTTTATTAACGGTAAGGATATACAATAATAATTTAATATTATTATTTTAATAATTCGATTTTCTTGTTCGAATTTTTATTTGTTTGCTTTGGCTGCTTATTATTTCTCTCATATGCATTAAATACAATATATAATTTTAATATTTGCATTATTTCGATTTGCTTGTTCGAAATTTTATTTGATCTATATTAGATCTCATTATACATTTTGGCAATTCATATTTTATTTGTATTATTATAATGTATTTATTATAATATAAACAAATATTTTATTAACGGTAAGGATATACAATAATAATTTAATATTATTATTTTAATAATTCGATTTGCTTGTTCGAATTTTTATTTGTTTGCTTTGGCTGCTTATTAATTTCTCTCATATGTATTAAATACAATATATAATTTTAATATTTGCATTATTTCGATTTGCTTGTTCGAAATTTCATTTGATCTATAATAGATCTCATATACATTTTGGCAATTCATATTTTATTTGTAATACTATAATGTATTTATTATAATATAAACAAATATTTTATTAACGGTAAGGATATTAAAACATTAATGATCCTTCCGCAGGTTCACCTACGGAAACCTTGTTACGACTTTTACTTCCTCTAAATAATCAAGTTCGGTCAACTTTTGCGAAACAACCGTAACACGCAAGGCGTCACAGTGATCACGTCCGGAGACCTCACTAAATAATTCAATCGGTAGTAGCGACGGGCGGTGTGTACAAAGGGCAGGGACGTAATCAATGCGAGTTAATGACTCACACTTACTGGGAATTCCAAGTTCATGTGAACAGTTTCAGTTCACAATCCCAAGCATGAAAGTGGTTCAGCGGTTTACCCGGACCTCTCGGTCTAGGAAATACACGTTGATACTTTCATTGTAGCGCGCGTGCAGCCCAGGACATCTAAGGGCATCACAGACCTGTTATTGCTCAATCTCATTATTGCTAGACGCAATTTGTCCATTTAAGAAGCTAGTGTCCTTATAATGGGACAAACCAACAGGTACGGCTCCACTTATATAAACACATTCAAACACAATAAACATTTTACTGCCACCATGAATGAAGGCTATATAAGCTTCAACACCATAATCCTGAAGATATCTATTTAATATATTTGAGTCTCGTTCGTTATCGGAATTAACCAGACAAATCACTCCACGAACTAAGAACGGCCATGCACCACCACCCATAGATTCGAGAAAGAGCTATCAATCTGTCTTACACACTTATGTTCGGACCTGGTAAGTTTTCCCGTGTTGAGTCAAATTAAGCCGCAGGCTCCACTCCTGGTGGTGCCCTTCCGTCAATTCCTTTAAGTTTCAGCTTTGCAACCATACTTCCCCCGGAGCCCAAAAGCTTTGGTTTCCCGGGAAGCGACTGAGAGAGCCATAAAAGTAGCTACACCCAATTGCTAGCTGGCATCGTTTATGGTTAGAACTAGGGCGGTATCTGATCGCCTTCGAACCTCTAACTTTCGTTCTTGATTAATGAAAACATCTTTGGCAAATGCTTTCGCTTAAGTTAGTCTTACGACGGTCCAAGAATTTCACCTCTCGCGTCGTAATACTAATGCCCCCAAACTGCTTCTATTAATCATTACCTCTTGATCTGAAAACCAATGAAAGCAGAACAGAGGTCTTATTTCATTATCCCATGCACAGAATATTCAGGCATTTGAAGCCTGCTTTAAGCACTCTAATTTGTTCAAAGTAATTGTACCGGCCCACAATAACACTCGTTTAAGAGCACTAATGCAGGTTTTTAAATAGGAGGAACATATGAAAAAATACAAGTATCTAAGCACATGTAAGAACTCCACCGGTAATACGCTTACATACATAAAGGTATAGTACTAACCACAATTGTAAGTTGTACTACCCGTATGAAGCACAAGTTCAACTACGAACGTTTTAACCGCAACAACTTTAATATACGCTATTGGAGCTGGAATTACCGCGGCTGCTGGCACCAGACTTGCCCTCCAATTGGTCCTTGTTAAAGGATTTAAAGTGTACTCATTCCAATTACAGGGCCTCGGATATGAGTCCTGTATTGTTATTTTTCGTCACTACCTCCCCGAGCTGGGAGTGGGTAATTTACGCGCCTGCTGCCTTCCTTAGATGTGGTAGCCGTTTCTCAGGCTCCCTCTCCGGAATCGAACCCTGATTCCCCGTTACCCGTTGCAACCATGGTAGTCCTAGATACTACCATCAAAAGTTGATAGGGCAGACATTTGAAAGATCTGTCGTCGGTACAAGACCATACGATCTGCATGTTATCTAGAGTTCAACCAATATAACGATCTTGCGATCGCTTGGTTTTAGCCTAATAAAAGCACATGTTCCATAAGGTTCATGTTTTAATTGCATGTATTAGCTCTAGAATTACCACAGTTATCCAAGTAACTGTTAACGATCTAAGGAACCATAACTGATATAATGAGCCTTTTGCGGTTTCACTTTTAATTCGTGTGTACTTAGACATGCATGGCTTAATCTTTGAGACAAGCATATAACTACTGGCAGGATCAACCAGAATAATGTTTTTATTCATATTTCATTCATATTTTTTGAATAGAAATTAGCAATATATATGTTGTTATAGATTTTATTTCTATCGAATACGGCCATTTTTATATAGCATTCGTATACGTTTGTTTTCCAATTTATACTTGTTTCGCCACTAATAATAACAAGTTTTTATTGATGTCAAAAAGAATCATATTCTTTATAAACACAATATTTATTTTTCATATATTTTCTTTATATATGCACATTTCATTCTAAAATATCATTTTTGTTCGACATACATAATATATTGTATCCACACATGTACAATTTTTGTTTAACCAATATAAGATATTGAGTTAATCATTTGTATTTTGACGATAAATTTAAAATTTATCTATATATATCCATATAAGTCTCTGGTAATATATAAAATAGAACCGAGTGTATATATATAATTATTACTACTATATTTATTTCTTAAATAATATATACTTATATATTATTTATATATATACTCTTTATTATATATTATATAATTTCTTAAATAACTCTCTTAATAGCTATTTTTTATTATCAACAATATAAGTTGATATTAATATTGAAAATGTATTCATAATTACATTTTTATATTTCTTTGGTAGACTTTTATGTACTATTATTATTTAATAATACACATATAATATAAATCATGTTAGCCTACCTCCTAAAATTAACGATAAAATTCGGAAACAATTTGTTATTCTATGTACAATAGAAACTTGGCCTTTGTTTCAACGTTATTATCTTTGGGCTTAAAATATTAACCGCGGAGCCAAGTCTCGTATTCAAATAAATGAATAAAGAAACAAATTTGACGGATAATATCTTCTCTACTGACATATGTCAATAGCAGACGGCCGGCCCATTGACCATCCTATAGTAGTTTTTGGACACGCTGTCTCCCATTCGGGTATATTCAATTTACTTTGCCACTCACCCATATAGTGTTCTCTTATATAATAAGACAACGCACTTTTATATTCATTATATGGATATATTGCCTTCCTCATATTTGCCACACCACCTATAGTAGTTTTTGGACACGCTGTCTCCCATTCGGGTATATTCAATTTACTTTGCCACTCACCCATATAGTGTTCTCTTATATAATAAGAAAACGCACTTTTATTTTCATTATATGGATATATTGCCTTCCTCATATTTGCCACACCACCTATAGTAGTTTTTGGACACGCTGTCTCCCATTCGGGTATATTCAATTTACTTTGCCACTCACCCATATAGTGTTCTCTTATATAATAAGAAAACGCACTTTTATTTTCATTATATGGATATATTGCCTTCCTCATATTTGCCACACCACCTATAGTAGTTTTTGGACACGCTGTCTCCCATTCGGGTATATTCAATTCTCTTTGCCACTCACCCTTATAGTATTCTCTTATTTAATAAGAATACTAAAATACTTCTCATATTATAGATGTAATCTATTAACTTCTCAATATCCATACGGTTTATGTATGGTATTGACAAAATCCTATGCATTTGCATAAGATTTATTTTGCCACAATTTATAGTACTAGTGCCGCCCTCACTAGGTATAAATATCTCATTTCGCTAGTAGTGTATGGGCAAATTCTACTAGCTATTCTCATAAATATGTCACTTATATGCCATATCTATACAATTCATGCACTTTTATATGTATATTTGCTATATTATACATTATTATGCCTTATAGGTATTATACCTATAAGCCACATCCATACGATTGCTTAATATAAATATATGTATAATTTTTTATACATATTTTTTTTTTATTTATGTATGGTTTTTTATTCATATCCATATACTGTATTCACTTTTATATGGATATGATTGGCGTTTTATATAGTATTGACAAAATCATAAGTTTGACCAATACGAGGAGAGGTCCGCCAACGACCACCTCCCTATAGGTGTTTTTGGACACGCTGTCTCCCATTCGACTGCTTACTATACTAGGGGCTACCCGCTCCGTATGATATTCTCTCATATAACAAGAGAATGCAAGAAATATTCGTATTTTATGAATATAATCCATTTATTTTTCAATATCCATACGTTTTACTTAGTTTTTTGTACGGTATTGACAAAATCCTATGCATTTGCATAAGATTTATTTTGCCACAATTTATAGTACTAGTGCCGCCCTCACTAGGTATAAATATCTCATTTCGCTAGTAGTGTATGGGGAAATTCTACTAGCTATTCTCATAAATATGTCACTTATATGCCATATCTATACAATTCATGCACTTTTATATGTATATTTGCTATATTATACATTATTATGCCTTATAGGTATTATACCTATAAGCCACATCCATACGATTGCTTAATATAAATATATGTATAATTTTTTATACATATTTTTTTTTTATTTATGTATGGTTTTTTATTCATATCCATATACTGTATTCAATTTTATATGGATATGATTGGCGTTTTATATAGTATTGACAAAATCATAAGTTTGACCAATACGAGGAGAGGTCCGCCAACGACCACCTCCCTATAGGTGTTTTTGGACACGCTGTCTCCCATTCGACTGCTTACTATACTAGGGGCTACCCGCTCCGTATGATATTCTCTCATATAACAAGAGAATGCAAGAAATATTCGTATTTTATGAATATAATCCATTTATTTTTCAATATCCATACGTTTTACTTAGTTTTTTGTACGGTATTGACAAAATCCTATGCATTTGCATAAGATTTATTTTGCCACAATTTATAGTACTAGTGCCGCCCTCACTAGGTATAAATATCTCATTTCGCTAGTAGTGTATGGGCAAATTCTACTAGCTATTCTCATAAATATGTCACTTATATGCCATATCTATACAATTCATGCACTTTTATATGTATATTTGCTATATTATACATTATTATGCCTTATAGGTATTATACCTATAAGCCACATCCATACGATTGCTTAATATAAATATATGTATAATTTTTTATACATATTTTTTTTTATTTATGTATGGTTTTTTATTCATATCCATATACTGTATTCACTTTTATATGGATATGATTGGCGTTTTATATAGTATTGACAAAATCATAAGTTTGACCAATACGAGGAGAGGTCCGCCAACGACCACCTCCCTATAGGTGTTTTTGGACACGCTGTCTCCCATTCGACTGCTTACTATACTAGGGGCTACCCGCTCCGTATGATATTCTCTCATATAACAAGAGAATGCAAGAAATATTCGTATTTTATGAATATAATCCATTTATTTTTCAATATCCATACGTTTTACTTAGTTTTTTGTACGGTATTGACAAAATCCTATGCATTTGCATAAGATTTATTTTGCCACAATTTATAGTACTAGTGCCGCCCTCACTAGGTATAAATATCTCATTTCGCTAGTAGTGTATGGGCAAATTCTACTAGCTATTCTCATAAATATGTCACTTATATGCCATATCTATACAATTCATGCACTTTTATATGTATATTTGCTATATTATACATTATTATGCCTTATAGGTATTATACCTATAAGCCACATCCATACGATTGCTTAATATAAATATATGTATAATTTTTTATACATATTTTTTTTTATTTATGTATGGTTTTTTATTCATATCCATATACTGTATTCACTTTTATATGGATATGATTGGCGTTTTATATAGTATTGACAAAATCATAAGTTTGACCAATACGAGGAGAGGTCCGCCAACGACCACCTCCCTATAGGTGTTTTTGGACACGCTGTCTCCCATTCGACTGCTTACTATACTAGGGGCTGCCCGCTCCGTATGATATTCTCTCGTATAACAAGAGAATGCAAGAAATATTCGTATTTTATGAATATAATCCATTTATTTTTCAATATCCATACGTTTTACTTAGTTTTTTGTACGGTATTGACAAAATCCTATGCATTTGCATAAGATTTATTTTGCCACAATTTATAGTACTAGTGCCGCCCTCACTAGGTATAAATATCTCATTTCGCTAGTAGTGTATGGGCAAATTCTACTAGCTATTCTCATAAATGCCTTCTTTATGCCATATCTATACAATTTATGCACTTTTATATGTATATTTGCTAATATTATACATTATTATGCCTTATAGGTATTATACCTATAAGCCATATACATACGATTTCATTTTTTTATTTATATATGGTTTTGTATTTATAACCATATACCGTATTTACTTTTATAAGGATATGATTGGCGTTTTATATAGTATTGACAAAATTATAAGTTTGACAAACACTTTTTTAAGTCTTTTAGTTAAAATTGTCATTTTTAATTGACTATCTAAACACTAGATATATTTGCACATGGAGCAAAGAGTATAAAAATTGGTCGCGTCACTAATAATATCGCGATACATTTTTACTACCATCAAAATACCACATACGTTTATATGTCCTCTTTATTTAATTTGGTTTCTAAACCTCAGGAATAGTTTTAATTATATGTGCGCTCTAAGTTGAATGAATTTCTTGAATCTCTTTACTTGAATTTCTAAGACTTAAAAATATTTATAAATAGATGTCCTATTGCATAATATTTTTTTATCGCTTCACTTATAAAATAACGATCCTGCCTTTCTACCTTTGAATAAACATTCATATAAACATGGAGAAAAAAACGTTCGCGTCACTAACAGTATGTGACGATAAAATTTTGCTAACATTAAAAGGAACATATTTTTATATGTCAACTCTTAGTTGAATTGGTCTATTGCTTAAGATTCTAGACCTTAGGAATATTTTTATATTATATGTTTGCCAATCTTCGCGTCACTAAAAAGATGACGATTCATATTGTTATTATTAGATGGTCGAGTTGTACTTATATTGATATGTTAATCAAATTGGTCTCTTACTTGAAAATCTAGACCTTAGGAATATTTTTATATTATATGTTTGCCAATCTTCGCGTCACTAATAAGATGACGATTCATATTGTTATTATTAGATGGTCGAGTTGTACTTATATTGATATGTTAATCAAATTGGTCTCTTACTTGAAAATCTAGACCTTAGGAATATTTGTATATTATATGTTTGCCAATCTTCGCGTCAGTAATAAGATGACGATTCATATTGTTATTATTAGATGGTCGAGTTGTACTTATATTGATATGTTAATCAAATTGGTCTCTTACTTGAAAATCTAGACCTTAGGAATATTTTTATATTATATGTTTGCCAATCTTCGCGTCACTAATAAGATGACGATTCATATTGTTATTATTAGATGTTCGAGTTGTACTTATATTGATATGTTAATCAAATTGGTCTCTTACTTGAAAATCTAGACCTTAGGAATATTTGTATATTATATGTTTGCCAATCTTCGCGTCAGTAATAAGATGACGATTCATATTGTTATTATTAGATGGTCGAGTTGTACTTATATTGATATGTTAATCAAATTGGTCTCTTACTTGAAAATCTAGACCTTAGGAATATTTTTATATTATATGTTTGCCAATCTTCGCGTCACTAATAAGATGACGATTCATATTGTTATTATTAGATGGTCGAGTTGTACTTATATTGATATGTTAATCAAATTGGTCTCTTACTTGAAAATCTAGACCTTAGGAATATTTTTATATTATATGTTTGCCAATCTTCGCGTCACTAATAAGATGACGATTCATATTGTTATTATTAGATGGTCGAGTTGTACTTATATTGATATGTTAATCAAATTGGTCTCTTACTTGAAAATCTAGACCTTAGGAATATTTTTATATTATATGTTTGCCAATCTTCGCGTCACTAATAAGATGACGATTCATATTATTATTAGATGGTCGAGTTGTACTTATATTGATATGTTAATCAAATTGGTCTCTTACTTGAAAATCTAGACCTTAGGAATATTTTTATATTATATGTTTGCCAATCTTCGCGTCACTAATAAGATGACGATTCATATTGTTATTATTAGATGGTCGAGTTGTACTTATATTGATATGTTAATCAAATTGGTCTCTTACTTGAAAATCTAGACCTTAGGAATATTTTTATATTATATGTTTGCCAATCTTCGCGTCACTAATAAGATGACGATTCATATTGTTATTATTAGATGGTCGAGTTGTACTTATATTGATATGTTAATCAAATTGGTCTCTTACTTGAAAATCTAGACCTTAGGAATATTTTTATATTATATGTTTGCCAATCTTCGCGTCACTAATAAGATGACGATTCATATTGTTATTATTAGATGGTCGAGTTGTACTTATATTGATATGTTAATCAAATTGGTCTCTTACTTGAAAATCTAGACCTTAGGAATGTAATATATAAAGGATTAAAAATTCGCCACAAAGCCAAGCAAACAATCAATGCATACAAATAGATTGTTGGTTGAACTTTATATAAGAAGTTCAACACAACAAATAAATTATGCAATTTTATTATCGAATCATCAAGCAAAGGATAAGCTTCAGTGGATCGCAGTATGGCAGCTGCTCAACCACTTACAACACCTTGCCTGTTACAAAAGTCGTTTACAATTGATTCTAGGCTTTGTCATTGTATTAAATAATGCTTTTATATGTAACTAGCGCGGCATCAGGTGATCAAAGATCCTCCCAATTTACTATGTTACAAATTACATTGGCATCACATCCATTGTCGTTTAAAAAGTAAATTATAAACTTTAAATGGTTTAGAAGCCATACAATGCAAATTTCCCCTTATTTATCATTGCAGTCCAGCACGGATACGACCTTAGAGGCGTTCAGGCATAATCCAACGGACGTAGCGTCATACCACTGTTCGCTCGAACAAGTATTGTGCCATTGGTCCGTACCTGCGGTTCCTCTCGTACTACGCAGGAATGCTGTCGCAACAACGTTTTGTCATTAGTAGGGTAAAACTAACCTGTCTCACGACGGTCTAAACCCAGCTCACGTTCCCTTGCATGGGTGAACAATCCAACGCTTGGTGAATTTTGCTTCACAATGATAGGAAGAGCCGACATCGAAGGATCAAAAAGCGACGTCGCTATGAACGCTTGGCCGCCACAAGCCAGTTATCCCTATGGTAACTTTTCTGACACCTCTTGTTAAAAACTCTTTAAACCAAAAGGATCGATAGGCCGAGCTTTTGCTGTCCCTGTGTGTACTGAACACCGAGATCAAGTCAGCATTTGCCCTTTTGCTGTATGTGTGGTTTCTGTCCGCACTGAGCTGGCCTTGGGACACCTCCGTTATTATTTGAGAGATGTACCGCCCCAGTCAAACTCCCTACCTGGCAATGTCCTTGAATTGGATCATACCTGAGTAATTGGAGTTATACCAAATTTTCAAATCAAAAATACATAAATGCACCGTTTTATTAAAGAATTTGTTTGCGATTATATAACAAACTCGTGATACTTTGATCAAGAAGCTTGCATCAAAACCCAATACCATAAGATATAATAAATATATCCGTATAATGGCTAGGAAATGATACACGTTCCATTTAATCAAGTAAGTAAGGAAACAATAAGAGTAGTGGTATTTCATTGGCGATACCAAACCGAGGTCTAATATCTCCCACTTATTCTACACCTCTTATGTCTCCTTACACTGCCAGATTAGAGTCAAGCTCAAAAGGGTCTTCTTTCCCCGCTAATTATTCCAAGCCCGTTCCCTTGGCTGTGGTTTCGCTAGATAGTAGATAGGGACAGGTGTGTCTCGGATCCCTCCGAACTTATTTAACGTGACGTGTTCCGCACTGAAGGGATTACAGCCACGGCATTCTAATATACCCACAAGGGAGTATATAATGCAAGGGTCTGGGTTAAGCGCCAAACCAACGCCCTGGACTAGAAGCTATAGCTATGTACATAGCAACCACCCCAGTAGCAATTTAAGTACTTGCTTGTCGGGCAAGCACTCCCCCTTGCATAGGGGCGAGATCTATCTAAAATCTCTACTGTTCTTTGGGTCGCAGCACCCGAGTTGTATTAACGCAACATCCACGTCGAGCCCGGGGACTCTACCCGCGATATAGGTGTCAACCACAGCCACCACGAAACTCCCACTAGGGGGCCGACCTCAATGAGTAGCCTTGGAGAACCACTCAACCCGTGGCACCGAAATTTCAGGCTCGGTGGGCCTCACCCCTTCAGCTCCGACAAGCTCGGATGGGGCAACCATGTCATATTAGTCGCCTCCTACGACAAGCAATGACAAGCTGTGGCAGTATTCTTCGCCGTTGCCACACGGCAAGGGGGTTTTGGGACTATTGTCCCGGCGCCTGCGGTTCATCCCTCGTCGCTTCCATCCTACGCCTCGAGAAGGCAGCATCAGCAAAAGCTCCTAGGAGACGCATCCGTTCTGGGGTCTCGACTACTCCTGCGACGTTCCATCGTTCTTGGACTCGAACAATGCCAAGGGCATCCAAGTCACGCAAATCGCTATAGAGGCGGCACTCACATAGTACGTGAAGCCAGTCCTCACTCTCCTCTCCACATGAGCATGCGGTTGTGGTGCTGAGGGTTCTACCATGGAGGAAAGCGTTGAACGACCCGTGTCCTGTCAGCAAGAATCCGGCTCTTAAGGTGAAGACAAAGTCCTTCCTCTTGTAGACGAACGCTGCCTCTGGGAAAAACTGGCGAGTCACAAAACCGTGAGCCGCTTGGTCCCATCTGAGTTGCCACTCATTTAGCAGACATTCGTCTAGCAGAGCCATCTTGGATTTCCAGTCCAACACAGACAAGTCCTGTCCATAGAGCCAGTCGCTCTCGTCCAGGGGAACGTGCTTTCTGAGCTTAAACTTCACTGCCATCCTGTGAGCATCTAAATCCATTGGAGGAGCACCAGCAAGCACCTGCAGTGCCACCGTGGACACTGTGCGGCATACCGGTAGGCATCCTAATAGGATGGTCCTCTGGCACGAGGTGAGGAGTCTTAAGGACTTGCCCTTGCTCGCCGCCTTGTACCAGACCGAGGCACCGAAGAGTGCACAGGGGACCATGAGTCCGCTATATATCGTCCTCTTAGCACGGGAGCTGAGCCCCCAATCGACTCGGAGCACCCGTGCTAGCCCTCCGGCAACTCCAGCCAGCCGATCTCTGAGAGCAGAGATATGCGGGAGAAAGCTCATCCGCTCGCCGACTAAGATGCCAAGGTACCGGCATTTGGTGACGTATGGCAGGCTTGCTCCAGCAAACCGTACCGTCGGTCTCCTAGTGTCTGAAAGATTCCCTTTCAGCAACATGATTGCCGTCTTGCTGGTTGACACACTCACTCCAATCTCAGCTCCCCAGGCTCCCACGATGTCCATCAACTGCTCACCCTTTCGCTCCAGATCGGCACGGGAATTCCCATCGACGAAAAGTAGCAAGTCATCTGCAAACGCGCTCAGAGCACAATGTGGCTCCAGGCGCTGAAGCAGCACATCCATCAGTAGGTTCCAAATAAATGGACCACTGACGGACCCTTGCGGGCAGCCCCGTGTAACCGACACTGTGGCCGCTTCGTAACTGCTGATGATACTGGCACTTCGACCGGAGAAATAACTTTTCCACAAGTCTATCTCTCGACAGCCGACGTCGATAAGCCGATCCAGCACCGCGTTCCACTCAACATTGTCGAAGGCACCCTTGAAATCAACAAAGATTCCCAGCACCCTCCTCTCGCGGCTGGTGGAAACGGTGTTTTTAGCGTGCATCCACGCATCCTCAACGCAGCGTCCAGGCCGAAATCCAAATTGCCATCTGCAGCCATCCGGTAGCACATCCTTCAGTCGATTCACCATGATCCCTTCCAGCACCTTTCCGAACACTGGCAAAAGGCATATGCCACGATAAGAGGCAGGATCGCTCCTGTCCTTATCTGGCCCCTTTACCAGCGGTATCACTCTCGGGTGTTTCCACTCGGCAGGAAAATATCCTTCCGAGAGGCATCGAGAGTACAACTTCGTCAGGTGCTGAGGGATAGCACGCCATACCTCCTTGACGATCCCACCCGTGATGCCGTCCATTCCCGGCGATCGCCGGCTTCTCAGCTTCGCGACGCTGGTTGCCACCTCGAAGGCTTCGAGGGTCGGTGGAGCAGCAGGAGTTATACCCTCACGCACTGTGGATTCCGCAACAGGGAAGAAGTTGCGGAGGAGTATATCTGCGCAGTCGTGCCATGTCGTAAGTAGCGCGCCGTTCGACCTAAGACATCCAAGATCGGTTGTCTTTTTCCGGCCTCGGCATATTCGGTAGGCGTGCCCCCATGGATCCTTGTGCCGTCCCACGAAGTCCCGCCAGTTTTGTTCCTTTGTCATCAGGATAAGCTTCTTATACTGGCCTGTGCCGTCCCACGAAGTCCCGCCAGTTTTGTTCCTTTGTCATCAGGATAAGCTTCTTATACTGGCCTGAGGCAAGCCTTAATCCAGCGGCAAGTCGCTCAACATCGCCGGTGCCACTCCGACGAGCTGCCTGCAGCCTGCGCCTCAGTCTCCTGACCTCTTGGCGCTTGGTACTCAGTTCAGGATTCCACCATATTACGTTTCCCCTTGCTGCAGGTATCCTGCGCCCTATTACCCTGTCGCACACTTCGTGTACGATGGAGCGAAGGGCTGACACATGATCATCCAACGGCGATTCCTCCAGTTCCTCGAGACATTCAGCTACATCCCTTAGTTCTACTCTGAATCTTCGCCAACTTGCATTGGAGAGCCTCCATTGCGGTACCGGAGCTAGGCTCTCAACAGTACTGCTTGGATCTGGAGTAACCTCAACAGTGATGATGTTGTGGTCACTCAGCTCCCAGAAGTCAACTCTCCATTCGTATGTTGCCCACACACGCGCTGCTTCGTTGGTGAAGGTCACGTCGATATCACTTCTGGAGCGGTGATTATCGAACGTGAACACCTGGCTGGCCGTATTAAGCACACAGACACCGCTTGCGATGATCCACTCGTCCATGTGCTGTCCCCGTTCGCGATTCAGACGGTCTCCAGAGTTAGCTGGAGTTTTGCTGAACCACATCGGGGAAACCGCATTCGCATCAAGTCCGAGGATTGTCGGTGTCCTGCTGGCTAGCAGCAGAACCGTATCCAGGTAGTCAGTGTAGGGCTGCAGGGCAGCTGAGTACTGGCAGTATACGGAGGACAGAAAAATGGTGCCGTATTTTCCTGTGACACTCACGCACACTCCATAATCCGTCGTCAATGTCTCGATGGGCATGCAGATGGCAGACGGGTCGTCCACGATGATGGCAGCTTTCTTCCTTTTGTCAGCGAAGATTCTCATGCCTCCAGGGAGTCCAGTGAGACGCTTGCCTGCGTCCACATAGGGCTCCTGAATGAGTGCGAACAGGTGGCCAGCATCTCTCATCCGCTTTGCAAGCTCGATGACAGCGCAACGGCCTCGACCACAATTCGCTTGGATGAAGCTGAACATGTTAATGTCTAGCTTGCACCCTGGCTAGCACAGCGCTATATATCGGGCATCCACCCGAGAGCATATAGTGCCCCGAGGGTAGCCCTTTATGGCGGCAGTTACGGCAGTCCACCGCATTTTTGCACTTCGCCGCGACGTGGTCGTTCTGTCCGCACTGGCGGCAGACCTGGTTTTCTCTAGCGTACCGACACTCGCTGACTTTGTGGTCAAAACCAAGGCATCGGTGGCACGCATAGGTGCGCACTTGAGAGCGGCAGCGGTAAGAGAACCACTTGATATACACCCTCCCGCTTTCGAGAACGGCCAACGCCTGATCATCTACTTCCAGCGTCACGTTTATAGTGGCGCTGTTAGCTGCTGACCAGGGCTTGGTCGCCAGGACTACCGCCTTCTGGAACTCCTTCAGCGACATCTCCTCGAAGTTTTTCTCTTTTAACTCCATCATGAACTCATCCGGCGTCACAGTGGTGTCCACATCCTGTACCGTCACCCTGGGTTTTGCGGCAGTGTTTTTGGACACCTTAAGGCCCACCTCAGCGAATTTTGCGGAGGCAACGATTTTCGACATCTCCGCCTGCGATGGCGTGCGAATAATCGCGCCGCCCCGCTTCAACTCTCGCACCTCATGCACTCTGACGCCCAAAGCAGGCGCTACCTCTTTGCGGACCTTGTCCGCAATTTGCCTCCCTGATAAGGCCGGATCATCACATGCAACGACTGCCGACCAGGTCTCCCGGATTTTCCGCGGTGCGGCTACAGGGGCATAGGGGGCGACAGGGGCAGCAGGTGAGGCGATAAGGTGCGCGCCTCTAGCAGCGGCGGCTGCGTATGAGACGGCCGAGGCAACCGGTGCCTGCTTCTTAAGGCGGTCCTCAAGCACTCCAATCCGTATAAGGAGGGCTGCAACAACCTCCTCGTAGCGGTTGGCTACGGACTGCACCTTCACATTTGTGGCCGGGTTGGCATAGGAGACCATGAACATCCTACCGATCTCCGATCGGATGTCCCCCATCTCGGCAGCGACGGCACCATTACCTCTCCACTCCCTATCCGAGAAGGATTTTAGAGGACTGGCTGGTGCAACGAAGGTCTTCTCGTGTTCAGCATAGGATGCAGCAGCGGCGGGGGCTGCGGGAGCGGCAGGGGCTGCGGCAAGGGCAGCGACAGGGGCAGCGGCAGCGGCAGCAGCAGGGGCAGCGGCAGCGGCAGCGGCAGCGGCAGGGGCTGTCGCAGTGTCAGCGGCAGTTGCATCCAGTGCCATCAACTTGCACCTAGAGGCGTCCCTCAGCGGCGCTTTATTGCGCTTACCTCTGGGTCGTCCTCTGCCCCCACTGCTTCCCCTACTACTAGCACTCTCACTGCCAGAATCTCCAACATCCATTTTGGGTGGCGCCATCCGCCGGTTATCGGCAGTTCCAACCCAAAAGCTTTTCCACCAAGGACTTACCCCTTTATTATCAGCTGGTCGGAAAGCTCTATCAGCTGATCAGCTGATAAAAGTTTAGCGATGACACAAACCGCACAGCTGTTTTAGGCAAAATGTGCCTAAATAAGCCTAACGCCTCTCTCAAGAGAGCGCCTCTCTCGTGACACACGTGGCGCAATGGAAAATTTCCAATGGGAAAAACCCAATTTCACCCGGTTTCACCACTTTTACACAGGGAAAAAAAGGGTTCGCAGGCACAAAACACGAATTTTCGTGCTGTTTCTAGCTTCGTATCTGGTCTCTATCAGTCAATATTGGCTACACTCGCGGAGCGTACGGAAAACACGTCTGTTCGCACGAGCAATCTAACACCGACTGAGTAGTAGATAGGGACAGTAGGAATCTCGTTAATCCATTCATGCGCGTCACTAATTAGATGACGAGGCATTTGGCTACCTTAAGAGAGTCATAGTTACTCCCGCCGTTGACCCGCGCTTACTTGAATTTCTTCACTTTGACATTCAGAGCACTGGGCAGAAATCACATTGTGTCAACACCCGCTAGGGCCATCACAATGCTTTGTTTTAATTAGACAGTCGGATTCCCCAAGTCCGTGCCAGTTCTGAATTGATTGTTAATTGATAATCGTTATAATTAATAAGAACTAATTGGTTTAACCCAATTAGTATTCTTAAAAATTTTAGCAAGAAAGTTCCACAATTGGCTACGTAACTAAACTATCCGGGGAACAAGTAACTAACATAAATGCTAGAAACTCTATTTACCCAGAACGAGCACATAAACCATGTTATTGTTTCCCAATCAAGCCCGACTATCTCAATCTTCAGAGCCAATCCTTATCCCGAAGTTACGGATCTAATTTGCCGACTTCCCTTACCTACATTATTCTATCGACTAGAGACTCTTCACCTTGGAGACCAGCTGCGGATATTGGTACGGCCTGTTGAGAAGTTTGCGTGTCCCCACCATAAATTTTCAAGGTCCGAGGAGAAAATATCGACACAACAGTATATGTCATGCTCTTCTAGCCCATCTACCATATCTCTCTGCGAAAGACTTCCATGGTAGTACGGCTATAAAACAGAAAAGAAAACTCTTCCGATATCTCTCGACGGCTTCTTTATGGTCGTTCCTGTTGCCAGGATGAGCACGAGGCCCATATTTAATAACAAACGGATACTCAACAGGTTACGGAATTGGAACCGTATTCCCTTTCGTTCAAAATTATTCAAGTATATTAATTTAGCTAGATTTTATATAATATATATATTTGTTTGGCATTTGTATTTTACTTGAAAATTTTCGGCTTTCGCCTTGAACTTAGGACCGACTAACTCGTGATCAACCACTGTTCACACGAAACCCTTCTCCACTTCAGTCCTCCAAGGTCTCATTCGATTATTTGCTACTACCACCAAGATCTGTACCAATGGCAGCTCCATGCAGGCTTACGCCAAACACTTCTACGCATACCATTGTACCTTCCTACTCACTAAAGTTTCAAAATTTATATTACAAGTAATATAAATCATCTACTTTAGCGGTAATGTATAGGTATACAACTTAAGCGCCATCCATTTTAAGGGCTAGTTGCTTCGGCAGGTGAGTTGTTACACACTCCTTAGCGGATTTCGACTTCCATGATCACCGTCCTGCTGTTTTAAGCAACCAACGCCTTTCATGGTATCTGCATGAGTTGTTAATTTGGGCACCGTAACATTACGTTTGGTTCATCCCACAGCGCCAGTTCTGCTTACCAAAAGTGGCCCACTGGGCACATTATATCATAACCTTGAACTTCATATCAAGAAAGTTAAGGTTCTTACCCATTTAAAGTTTGAGAATAGGTTAAGATCGTTTCGACCCTAAGGCCTCTAATCATTCGCTTTACCAGATAAGATTATTTTATATAATATTAAAATGCACCAGCTATCCTGAGGGAAACTTCGGAAGGAACCAGCTACTAGATGGTTCGATTGGTCTTTCGCCCCTATACTCAATTCTGACAATCGATTTGCACGTCAGAACTGTTTCGGTCTTCCATCAGGGTTTCCCCTGACTTCAACCTGATCAAGTATAGTTCACCATCTTTCGGGTCACAGCATATATGCTCAAGGTACGTTCCAGTTAGAGGCATAAATAATATAAATATCATTATACATAACTATATAGAACGCCCCGGGATTGTGTTAATTAGCTATAAATAGTTAAAAAACTAATCCCATTATTAGTCAAGTTAATTACGCTATTAGGTTTATATCCCAATAACTTGCACATATGTTAGACTCCTTGGTCCGTGTTTCAAGACGGGTCCCGAAGGTATCCTGAATCTTTCGCATTGTTAATCCTACAAGTGCATAAAATAAACACAAAAATCAATGATAATTATGCCATTATATAATTCCGAAAAATTAACGCACTGTATTCATATAAATCTATCAGCACTTTATCAAATTAATAACATTTATTCTGTGTTAAAATGCAAGCAAATTAATTTGAATAAACTATAAGTTATATTTTATGATAAATTTGGTATGCTAATAGATTACAATGTCCTTATATGGAAAAAATGCACACTATTATCATAATATTGTTTAAATATTACAATTCTAATGATGAATTTTCCATAACGGATATTCAGGTTCATCGGGCTTAACCTCTAAGCAGTTTCACGTACTGTTTAACTCTCTATTCAGAGTTCTTTTCAACTTTCCCTCACGGTACTTGTTTACTATCGGTCTCATGGTTATATTTAGTTTTAGATGGAGTTTACCACCCACTTAGTGCTGCACTATCAAGCAACACGACTCTTTGGAAACATCATCTAGTAATCATTAACGTTATACGGGCCTGGCACCCTCTATGGGTAAATGGCCTCATTTAAGAAGGACTTAAATCGTTAATTTCTCATACTAGAATATTGACGCTCCATACACTGCATCTCACATTTGCCATATAGACAAAGTGACTTAGTGCTGAACTGATTTCTTTTCGCTCGCCGCTACTAAGAAAATCCTTGTTAGTTTCTTTTCCTCCCCTAATTAATATGCTTAAATTCAGGGGGTAGTCCCATATGAGTTGAGGTTGTGTATAACTTTTATATGCAATTAATTCTTTATATATAATGATAAAACATTTTATTAAATTCGTTATATTAATAATATCTGTATATAAATGGCATTTGTTTGATTTAACGAATCAACGAAGAACAATAATATTGTCAACGGTTTTCTATTTTCTAATCATTAATAAGAGACAATTCTAGATAAATTTTTATGCTAGACATTTCTCAGTATCATTTGATTGAAAAAGAAAATATTTCTCTTCGTTTTTCACATTCAAATTATTTACTAATGTGAGATAATGTTTTTCATATATTTTTTAATATTATGAATAAAATAATTAAATTATTATTATCCAATAAGCAATACCATATGCTTATAAAATTTCATTATAAAATTTGTATAAGCAACTTAATTAGCATAGTCTTACAACCCTCAACCATATGTAGTCCAAGCAGCACTATAAAATTAATTAAAGTACATAACAGCATGGACTGCGATATGCGTTCAAAATGTCGATGTTCATGTGTCCTGCAGTTCACACGATGACGCACAGTTTGCTGCGTTCTTCATCGACCCATGAGCCGAGTGATCCACCGCTTAGAGTTTTATAAATTGGTTTCTTAATTTTGTCAAATATGTTTTTATTGAAAGAAATTAAAAATACACCATTTTACTGGCATATATCAATTCCTTCAATAAATTTATTTTTATACCTAAAACGAATGCTGCGAAATGTCTTAGTTTTATATAACCAATATATATCAAAGTATTTCTTTTTAAATTGCATTTATTGTAAATAAATATATATATATATATATTAATACTTTTTTAGCGATATAAATTGAAATTTATATAAAACATTAACCTGTATAAAACCAGGTACAACATTGTACATTTTAGGTTGTTGCATTATCCAATGTATGCGCATAACTGAGATGAACAATACATATACACACAGTATTTTAATTGTGTTTATATACAATAATAATTTAATATTATTATTTTAATAATTCGATTTGCTTGTTCGAATTTTTATTTGTTTGTTTTGGCTGCTTATTATTTCTCTCATATGTATTAAATACAATATATAATTTTAATATTTGCATTATTTCGATTTGCTTGTTCGAAATTTCATTTGATCTATATTAGATCATATACATTTTGGCAATTCATATTTTATTTGTATTACTATAATGTATTTATTATAATATAAACAAATATTTTATTAACGGTAAGGATATACAATAATAATTTAATATTATTATTTTAATAATTCGATTTGCTTGTTCGAATTTTTATTTGTTTGCTTTGGCTGCTTATTATTTCTCTCATATGTATTAAATACAACATATAATTTTAATATTTGCATTATTTCGATTTGCTTGTTCGAAATTTTATTTGATCTATATTAGATCTCATATACATTTTGGCAATTCATATTTTATTTGTATTATTATAATGTATTTATTATAATATAAACAAATATTTTATTAACGGTAAGGATATACAATAATAATTTAATATTATTATTTTAATAATTCGATTTGCTTGTTCGAATTTTTATTTGTTTGCTTTGGCTGCTTATTAATTTCTCTCATATGTATTAAATACAATATATAATTTTAATATTTGCATTATTTCGATTTGCTTGTTCGAAATTTCATTTGATCTATAATAGATCTCATATACATTTTGGCAATTCATATTTTATTTGTAATACTATAATGTATTTATTATAATATAAACAAATATTTTATTAACGGTAAGGATATTAAAACATTAATGATCCTTCCGCAGGTTCACCTACGGAAACCTTGTTACGACTTTTACTTCCTCTAAATAATCAAGTTCGGTCAACTTTTGCGAAACAACCGTAACACGCAAGGCGTCACAGTGATCACGTCCGGAGACCTCACTAAATAATTCAATCGGTAGTAGCGACGGGCGGTGTGTACAAAGGGCAGGGACGTAATCAATGCGAGTTAATGACTCACACTTACTGGGAATTCCAAGTTCATGTGAACAGTTTCAGTTCACAATCCCAAGCATGAAAGTGGTTCAGCGGTTTACCCGGACCTCTCGGTCTAGGAAATACACGTTGATACTTTCATTGTAGCGCGCGTGCAGCCCAGGACATCTAAGGGCATCACAGACCTGTTATTGCTCAATCTCATTATTGCTAGACGCAATTTGTCCATTTAAGAAGCTAGTGTCCTTATAATGGGACAAACCAACAGGTACGGCTCCACTTATATAAACACATTCAAACACAATAAACATTTTACTGCCACCATGAATGAAGGCTATATAAGCTTCAACACCATAATCCTGAAGATATCTATTTAATATATTTGAGTCTCGTTCGTTATCGGAATTAACCAGACAAATCACTCCACGAACTAAGAACGGCCATGCACCACCACCCATAGATTCGAGAAAGAGCTATCAATCTGTCTTACACACTTATGTTCGGACCTGGTAAGTTTTCCCGTGTTGAGTCAAATTAAGCCGCAGGCTCCACTCCTGGTGGTGCCCTTCCGTCAATTCCTTTAAGTTTCAGCTTTGCAACCATACTTCCCCCGGAGCCCAAAAGCTTTGGTTTCCCGGGAAGCGACTGAGAGAGCCATAAAAGTAGCTACACCCAATTGCTAGCTGGCATCGTTTATGGTTAGAACTAGGGCGGTATCTGATCGCCTTCGAACCTCTAACTTTCGTTCTTGATTAATGAAAACATCTTTGGCAAATGCTTTCGCTTAAGTTAGTCTTACGACGGTCCAAGAATTTCACCTCTCGCGTCGTAATACTAATGCCCCCAAACTGCTTCTATTAATCATTACCTCTTGATCTGAAAACCAATGAAAGCAGAACAGAGGTCTTATTTCATTATCCCATGCACAGAATATTCAGGCATTTGAAGCCTGCTTTAAGCACTCTAATTTGTTCAAAGTAATTGTACCGGCCCACAATAACACTCGTTTAAGAGCACTAATGCAGGTTTTTAAATAGGAGGAACATATGAAAAAATACAAGTATCTAAGCACATGTAAGAACTCCACCGGTAATACGCTTACATACATAAAGGTATAGTACTAACCACAATTGTAAGTTGTACTACCCGTATGAAGCACAAGTTCAACTACGAACGTTTTAACCGCAACAACTTTAATATACGCTATTGGAGCTGGAATTACCGCGGCTGCTGGCACCAGACTTGCCCTCCAATTGGTCCTTGTTAAAGGATTTAAAGTGTACTCATTCCAATTACAGGGCCTCGGATATGAGTCCTGTATTGTTATTTTTCGTCACTACCTCCCCGAGCTGGGAGTGGGTAATTTACGCGCCTGCTGCCTTCCTTAGATGTGGTAGCCGTTTCTCAGGCTCCCTCTCCGGAATCGAACCCTGATTCCCCGTTACCCGTTGCAACCATGGTAGTCCTAGATACTACCATCAAAAGTTGATAGGGCAGACATTTGAAAGATCTGTCGTCGGTACAAGACCATACGATCTGCATGTTATCTAGAGTTCAACCAATATAACGATCTTGCGATCGCTTGGTTTTAGCCTAATAAAAGCACATGTTCCATAAGGTTCATGTTTTAATTGCATGTATTAGCTCTAGAATTACCACAGTTATCCAAGTAACTGTTAACGATCTAAGGAACCATAACTGATATAATGAGCCTTTTGCGGTTTCACTTTTAATTCGTGTGTACTTAGACATGCATGGCTTAATCTTTGAGACAAGCATATAACTACTGGCAGGATCAACCAGAATAATGTTTTTATTCATATTTCATTCATATTTTTTGAATAGAAATTAGCAATATATATGTTGTTATAGATTTTATTTCTATCGAATACGGCCATTTTTATATAGCATTCGTATACGTTTGTTTTCCAATTTATACTTGTTTCGCCACTAATAATAACAAGTTTTTATTGATGTCAAAAAGAATCATATTCTTTATAAACACAATATTTATTTTTCATATATTTTCTTTATATATGCACATTTCATTCTAAAATATCATTTTTGTTCGACATACATAATATATTGTATCCACACATGTACAATTTTTGTTTAACCAATATAAGATATTGAGTTAATCATTTGTATTTTGACGATAAATTTAAAATTTATCTATATATATCCATATAAGTCTCTGGTAATATATAAAATAGAACCGAGTGTATATATATAATTATTACTACTATATTTATTTCTTAAATAATATATACTTATATATTATTTATATATATACTCTTTATTATATATTATATAATTTCTTAAATAACTCTCTTAATAGCTATTTTTTATTATCAACAATATAAGTTGATATTAATATTGAAAATGTATTCATAATTACATTTTTATATTTCTTTGGTAGACTTTTATGTACTATTATTATTTAATAATACACATATAATATAAATCATGTTAGCCTACCTCCTAAAATTAACGATAAAATTCGGAAACAATTTGTTATTCTATGTACAATAGAAACTTGGCCTTTGTTTCAACGTTATTATCTTTGGGCTTAAAATATTAACCGCGGAGCCAAGTCTCGTATTCAAATAAATGAATAAAGAAACAAATTTGACGGATAATATCTTCTCTACTGACATATGTCAATAGCAGACGGCCGGCCCATTGACCATCCTATAGTAGTTTTTGGACACGCTGTCTCCCATTCGGGTATATTCAATTTACTTTGCCACTCACCCATATAGTGTTCTCTTATATAATAAGACAACGCACTTTTATATTCATTATATGGATATATTGCCTTCCTCATATTTGCCACACCACCTATAGTAGTTTTTGGACACGCTGTCTCCCATTCGGGTATATTCAATTTACTTTGCCACTCACCCATATAGTGTTCTCTTATATAATAAGAAAACGCACTTTTATTTTCATTATATGGATATATTGCCTTCCTCATATTTGCCACACCACCTATAGTAGTTTTTGGACACGCTGTCTCCCATTCGGGTATATTCAATTTACTTTGCCACTCACCCATATAGTGTTCTCTTATATAATAAGAAAACGCACTTTTATTTTCATTATATGGATATATTGCCTTCCTCATATTTGCCACACCACCTATAGTAGTTTTTGGACACGCTGTCTCCCATTCGGGTATATTCAATTCTCTTTGCCACTCACCCTTATAGTATTCTCTTATTTAATAAGAATACTAAAATACTTCTCATATTATAGATGTAATCTATTAACTTCTCAATATCCATACGGTTTATGTATGGTATTGACAAAATCCTATGCATTTGCATAAGATTTATTTTGCCACAATTTATAGTACTAGTGCCGCCCTCACTAGGTATAAATATCTCATTTCGCTAGTAGTGTATGGGCAAATTCTACTAGCTATTCTCATAAATATGTCACTTATATGCCATATCTATACAATTCATGCACTTTTATATGTATATTTGCTATATTATACATTATTATGCCTTATAGGTATTATACCTATAAGCCACATCCATACGATTGCTTAATATAAATATATGTATAATTTTTTATACATATTTTTTTTTTATTTATGTATGGTTTTTTATTCATATCCATATACTGTATTCACTTTTATATGGATATGATTGGCGTTTTATATAGTATTGACAAAATCATAAGTTTGACCAATACGAGGAGAGGTCCGCCAACGACCACCTCCCTATAGGTGTTTTTGGACACGCTGTCTCCCATTCGACTGCTTACTATACTAGGGGCTACCCGCTCCGTATGATATTCTCTCATATAACAAGAGAATGCAAGAAATATTCGTATTTTATGAATATAATCCATTTATTTTTCAATATCCATACGTTTTACTTAGTTTTTTGTACGGTATTGACAAAATCCTATGCATTTGCATAAGATTTATTTTGCCACAATTTATAGTACTAGTGCCGCCCTCACTAGGTATAAATATCTCATTTCGCTAGTAGTGTATGGGCAAATTCTACTAGCTATTCTCATAAATATGTCACTTATATGCCATATCTATACAATTCATGCACTTTTATATGTATATTTGCTATATTATACATTATTATGCCTTATAGGTATTATACCTATAAGCCACATCCATACGATTGCTTAATATAAATATATGTATAATTTTTTATACATATTTTTTTTTTATTTATGTATGGTTTTTTATTCATATTCATATACTGTATTCACTTTTATATGGATATGATTGGCGTTTTATATAGTATTGACAAAATCATAAGTTTGACCAATACGAGGAGAGGTCCGCCAACGACCACCTCCCTATAGGTGTTTTTGGACACGCTGTCTCCCATTCGACTGCTTACTATACTAGGGGCTACCCGCTCCGTATGATATTCTCTCATATAACAAGAGAATGCAAGAAATATTCGTATTTTATGAATATAATCCATTTATTTTTCAATATCCATACGTTTTACTTAGTTTTTTGTACGGTATTGACAAAATCCTATGCATTTGCATAAGATTTATTTTGCCACAATTTATAGTACTAGTGCCGCCCTCACTAGGTATAAATATCTCATTTCGCTAGTAGTGTATGGGGAAATTCTACTAGCTATTCTCATAAATATGTCACTTATATGCCATATCTATACAATTCATGCACTTTTATATGTATATTTGCTATATTATACATTATTATGCCTTATAGGTATTATACCTATAAGCCACATCCATACGATTGCTTAATATAAATATATGTATAATTTTTTATACATATTTTTTTTTTATTTATGTATGGTTTTTTATTCATATCCATATACTGTATTCAATTTTATATGGATATGATTGGCGTTTTATATAGTATTGACAAAATCATAAGTTTGACCAATACGAGGAGAGGTCCGCCAACGACCACCTCCCTATAGGTGTTTTTGGACACGCTGTCTCCCATTCGACTGCTTACTATACTAGGGGCTACCCGCTCCGTATGATATTCTCTCATATAACAAGAGAATGCAAGAAATATTCGTATTTTATGAATATAATCCATTTATTTTTCAATATCCATACGTTTTACTTAGTTTTTTGTACGGTATTGACAAAATCCTATGCATTTGCATAAGATTTATTTTGCCACAATTTATAGTACTAGTGCCGCCCTCACTAGGTATAAATATCTCATTTCGCTAGTAGTGTATGGGCAAATTCTACTAGCTATTCTCATAAATATGTCACTTATGCCATATCTATACAATTCATGCACTTTTATATGTATATTTGCTATATTATACATTATTATGCCTTATAGGTATTATACCTATAAGCCACATCCATACGATTGCTTAATATAAATATATGTATAATTTTTTATACATATTTTTTTTTATTTATGTATGGTTTTTTATTCATATCCATATACTGTATTCACTTTTATATGGATATGATTGGCGTTTTATATAGTATTGACAAAATCATAAGTTTGACCAATACGAGGAGAGGTCCGCCAACGACCACCTCCCTATAGGTGTTTTTGGACACGCTGTCTCCCATTCGACTGCTTACTATACTAGGGGCTACCCGCTCCGTATGATATTCTCTCATATAACAAGAGAATGCAAGAAATATTCGTATTTTATGAATATAATCCATTTATTTTTCAATATCCATACGTTTTACTTAGTTTTTTGTACGGTATTGACAAAATCCTATGCATTTGCATAAGATTTATTTTGCCACAATTTATAGTACTAGTGCCGCCCTCACTAGGTATAAATATCTCATTTCGCTAGTAGTGTATGGGCAAATTCTACTAGCTATAAGATTTATTTTGCCACAATTTATAGTACTAGTGCCGCCCTCACTAGGTATAAATATCTCATTTCGCTAGTAGTGTATGGGCAAATTCTACTAGCTATTCTCATAAATGCCTTCTTTATGCCATATCTATACAATTTATGCACTTTTATATGTATATTTGCTAATATTATACATTATTATGCCTTATAGGTATTATACCTATAAGCCATATACATACGATTTCATTTTTTTATTTATATATGGTTTTGTATTTATAACCATATACCGTATTTACTTTTATAAGGATATGATTGGCGTTTTATATAGTATTGACAAAATTATAAGTTTGACAAACACTTTTTTAAGTCTTTTAGTTAAAATTGTCATTTTTAATTGACTATCTAAACACTAGATATATTTGCACATGGAGCAAAGAGTATAAAAATTGGTCGCGTCACTAATAATATCGCGATACATTTTTACTACCATCAAAATACCACATACGTTTATATGTCCTCTTTATTTAATTTGGTTTCTAAACCTCAGGAATAGTTTTAATTATATGTGCGCTCTAAGTTGAATGAATTTCTTGAATCTCTTTACTTGAATTTCTAAGACTTAAAAATATTTATAAATAGATGTCCTATTGCATAATATTTTTTTATCGCTTCACTTATAAAATAACGATCCTGCCTTTCTACCTTTGAATAAACATTCATATAAACATGGAGAAAAAAACGTTCGCGTCACTAACAGTATGTGACGATAAAATTTTGCTAACATTAAAAGGAACATATTTTTATATGTCAACTCTTAGTTGAATTGGTCTATTGCTTAAGATTCTAGACCTTAGGAATATTTTTATATTATATGTTTGCCAATCTTCGCGTCACTAAAAAGATGACGATTCATATTGTTATTATTAGATGGTCGAGTTGTACTTATATTGATATGTTAATCAAATTGGTCTCTTACTTGAAAATCTAGACCTTAGGAATATTTTTATATTATATGTTTGCCAATCTTCGCGTCACTAATAAGATGACGATTCATATTGTTATTATTAGATGGTCGAGTTGTACTTATATTGATATGTTAATCAAATTGGTCTCTTACTTGAAAATCTAGACCTTAGGAATATTTGTATATTATATGTTTGCCAATCTTCGCGTCAGTAATAAGATGACGATTCATATTGTTATTATTAGATGGTCGAGTTGTACTTATATTGATATGTTAATCAAATTGGTCTCTTACTTGAAAATCTAGACCTTAGGAATATTTTTATATTATATGTTTGCCAATCTTCGCGTCACTAATAAGATGACGATTCATATTGTTATTATTAGATGGTCGAGTTGTACTTATATTGATATGTTAATCAAATTGGTCTCTTACTTGAAAATCTAGACCTTAGGAATATTTTTATATTATATGTTTGCCAATCTTCGCGTCACTAATAAGATGACGATTCATATTGTTATTATTAGATGGTCGAGTTGTACTTATATTGATATGTTAATCAAATTGGTCTCTTACTTGAAAATCTAGACCTTAGGAATATTTTTATATTATATGTTTGCCAATCTTCGCGTCACTAATAAGATGACGATTCATATTGTTATTATTAGATGGCCGAGTTGTACTTATATTGATATGTTAATCAAATTGGTCTCTTACTTGAAAATCTAGACCTTAGGAATATTTTTATATTATATGTTTGCCAATCTTCGCGTCACTAATAAGATGACGATTCATATTGTTATTATTAGATGGTCGAGTTGTACTTATATTGATATGTTAATCAAATTGGTCTCTTACTTGAAAATCTAGACCTTAGGAATATTTTTATATTATATGTTTGCCAATCTTCGCGTCACTAATAAGATGACGATTCATATTATTATTAGATGGTCGAGTTGTACTTATATTGATATGTTAATCAAATTGGTCTCTTACTTGAAAATCTAGACCTTAGGAATATTTTTATATTATATGTTTGCCAATCTTCGCGTCACTAATAAGATGACGATTCATATTGTTATTATTAGATGGTCGAGTTGTACTTATATTGATATGTTAATCAAATTGGTCTCTTACTTGAAAATCTAGACCTTAGGAATATTTTTATATTATATGTTTGCCAATCTTCGCGTCACTAATAAGATGACGATTCATATTGTTATTATTAGATGGTCGAGTTGTACTTATATTGATATGTTAATCAAATTGGTCTCTTACTTGAAAATCTAGATCTTAGGAATATTTTTATATTATATGTTTGCCAATCTTCGCGTCACTAATAAGATGACGATTCATATTGTTATTATTAGATGGTCGAGTTGTACTTATATTGATATGTTAATCAAATTGGTCTCTTACTTGAAAATCTAGACCTTAGGAATGTAATATATAAAGGATTAAAAATTCGCCACAAAGCCAAGCAAACAATCAATGCATACAAATAGATTGTTGGTTGAACTTTATATAAGAAGTTCAACACAACAAATAAATTATGCAATTTTATTATCGAATCATCAAGCAAAGGATAAGCTTCAGTGGATCGCAGTATGGCAGCTGCTCAACCACTTACAACACCTTGCCTGTTACAAAAGTCGTTTACAATTGATTCTAGGCTTTGTCATTGTATTAAATAATGCTTTTATATGTAACTAGCGCGGCATCAGGTGATCAAAGATCCTCCCAATTTACTATGTTACAAATTACATTGGCATCACATCCATTGTCGTTTAAAAAGTAAATTATAAACTTTAAATGGTTTAGAAGCCATAAAATGCAAATTGCCCCTTATTTATCATTGCAGTCCAGCACGGATACGACCTTAGAGGCGTTCAGGCATAATCCAACGGACGTAGCGTCATACCACTGTTCGCTCGAACAAGTATTGTGCCATTGGTCCGTACCTGCGGTTCCTCTCGTACTACGCAGGAATGCTGTCGCAACAACGTTTTGTCATTAGTAGGGTAAAACTAACCTGTCTCACGACGGTCTAAACCCAGCTCACGTTCCCTTGCATGGGTGAACAATCCAACGCTTGGTGAATTTTGCTTCACAATGATAGGAAGAGCCGACATCGAAGGATCAAAAAGCGACGTCGCTATGAACGCTTGGCCGCCACAAGCCAGTTATCCCTATGGTAACTTTTCTGACACCTCTTGTTAAAAACTCTTTAAACCAAAAGGATCGATAGGCCGAGCTTTTGCTGTCCCTGTGTGTACTGAACACCGAGATCAAGTCAGCATTTGCCCTTTTGCTCTATGTGTGGTTTCTGTCCGCACTGAGCTGGCCTTGGGACACCTCCGTTATTATTTGAGAGATGTACCGCCCCAGTCAAACTCCCTACCTGGCAATGTCCTTGAATTGGATCATACCTGAGTAATTGGAGTTATACCAAATTTTCAAATCAAAAATACATAAATGCACCGTTTTATTAAAGAATTTGTTTGCGATTATATAACAAACTCGTGATACTTTGATCAAGAAGCTTGCATCAAAACCCAATACCATAAGATATAATAAATATATCCGTATAATGGCTAGGAAATGATACACGTTCCATTTAATCAAGTAAGTAAGGAAACAATAAGAGTAGTGGTATTTCATTGGCGATACCAAACCGAGGTCTAATATCTCCCACTTATTCTACACCTCTTATGTCTCCTTACACTGCCAGATTAGAGTCAAGCTCAAAAGGGTCTTCTTTCCCCGCTAATTATTCCAAGCCCGTTCCCTTGGCTGTGGTTTCGCTAGATAGTAGATAGGGACAGGTGTGTCTCGGATCCCTCCGAACTTATTTAACGTGACGTGTTCCGCACTGAAGGGATTACAGCCACGGCATTCTAATATACCCACAAGGGAGTATATAATGCAAGGGTCTGGGTTAAGCGCCAAACCAACGCCCTGGACTAGAAGCTATAGCTATGTACATAGCAACCACCCCAGTAGCAATTTAAGTACTTGCTTGTCGGGCAAGCACTCCCCCTTGCATAGGGGCGAGATCTATCTAAAATCTCTACTGTTCTTTGGGTCGCAGCACCCGAGTTGTATTAACGCAACATCCACGTCGAGCCCGGGGACTCTACCCGCGATATAGGTGTCAACCACAGCCACCACGAAACTCCCACTAGGGGGCCGACCTCAATGAGTAGCCTTGGAGAACCACTCAACCCGTGGCACCGAAATTTCAGGCTCGGTGGGCCTCACCCCTTCAGCTCCGACAAGCTCGGATGGGGCAACCATGTCATATTAGTCGCCTCCTACGACAAGCAATGACAAGCTGTGGCAGTATTCTTCGCCGTTGCCACACGGCAAGGGGGTTTTGGGACTATTGTCCCGGCGCCTGCGGTTCATCCCTCGTCGCTTCCATCCTACGCCTCGAGAAGGCAGCATCAGCAAAAGCTCCTAGGAGACGCATCCGTTCTGGGGTCTCGACTACTCCTGCGACGTTCCATCGTTCTTGGACTCGAACAATGCCAAGGGCATCCAAGTCACGCAAATCGCTATAGAGGCGGCACTCACATAGTACGTGAAGCCAGTCCTCACTCTCCTCTCCACATGAGCATGCGGTTGTGGTGCTGAGGGTTCTACCATGGAGGAAAGCGTTGAACGACCCGTGTCCTGTCAGCAAGAATCCGGCTCTTAAGGTGAAGACAAAGTCCTTCCTCTTGTAGACGAACGCTGCCTCTGGGAAAAACTGGCGAGTCACAAAACCGTGAGCCGCTTGGTCCCATCTGAGTTGCCACTCATTTAGCAGACATTCGTCTAGCAGAGCCATCTTGGATTTCCAGTCCAACACAGACAAGTCCTGTCCATAGAGCCAGTCGCTCTCGTCCAGGGGAACGTGCTTTCTGAGCTTAAACTTCACTGCCATCCTGTGAGCATCTAAATCCATTGGAGGAGCACCAGCAAGCACCTGCAGTGCCACCGTGGACACTGTGCGGCATACCGGTAGGCATCCTAATAGGATGGTCCTCTGGCACGAGGTGAGGAGTCTTAAGGACTTGCCCTTGCTCGCCGCCTTGTACCAGACCGAGGCACCGAAGAGTGCACAGGGGACCATGAGTCCGCTGTATATCGTCCTCTTAGCACGGGAGCTGAGCCCCCAATCGACTCGGAGCACCCGTGCTAGCCCTCCGGCAACTCCAGCCAGCCGATCTCTGAGAGCAGAGATATGCGGGAGAAAGCTCATCCGCTCGCCGACTAAGATGCCAAGGTACCGGCATTTGGTGACGTATGGCAGGCTTGCTCCAGCAAACCGTACCGTCGGTCTCCTAGTGTCTGAAAGATTCCCTTTCAGCAACATGATTGCCGTCTTGCTGGTTGACACACTCACTCCAACCTCAGCTCCCCAGGCTCCCACGATGTCCATCAACTGCTCACCCTTTCGCTCCAGATCGGCACGGGAATTCCCATCGACGAAAAGTAGCAAGTCATCTGCAAACGCGCTCAGAGCACAATGTGGCTCCAGGCGCTGAAGCAGCACATCCATCAGTAGGTTCCAAATAAATGGACCACTGACGGACCCTTGCGGGCAGCCCCGTGTAACCGACACTGTGGCCGCTTCGTAACTGCTGATGATACTGGCACTTCGACCGGAGAAATAACTTTTCCACAAGTCTATCTCTCGACAGCCGACGTCGATAAGCCGATCCAGCACCGCGTTCCACTCAACATTGTCGAAGGCACCCTTGAAATCAACAAAGATTCCCAGCACCCTCCTCTCGCGGCTGGTGGAAACGGTGTTTTTAGCGTGCATCCACGCATCCTCAACGCAGCGTCCAGGCCGAAATCCAAATTGCCATCTGCAGCCATCCGGTAGCACATCCTTCAGTCGATTCACCATGATCCCTTCCAGCACCTTTCCGAACACTGGCAAAAGGCATATGCCACGATAAGAGGCAGGATCGCTCCTGTCCTTATCTGGCCCCTTTACCAGCGGTATCACTCTCGGGTGTTTCCACTCGGCAGGAAAATATCCTTCCGAGAGGCATCGAGAGTACAACTTCGTCAGGTGCTGAGGGATAGCACGCCATACCTCCTTGACGATCCCACCCGTGATGCCGTCCATTCCCGGCGATCGCCGGCTTCTCAGCTTCGCGACGCTGGTTGCCACCTCGAAGGCTTCGAGGGTCGGTGGAGCAGCAGGAGTTATACCCTCACGCACTGTGGATTCCGCAACAGGGAAGAAGTTGCGGAGGAGTATATCTGCGCAGTCGTGCCATGTCGTAAGTAGCGCGCCGTTCGACCTAAGACATCCAAGATCGGTTGTCTTTTTCCGGCCTCGGCATATTCGGTAGGCGTGCCCCCATGGATCATCCTTGTGCCGTCCCACGAAGTCCCGCCAGTTTTGTTCCTTTGTCATCAGGATAAGCTTCTTATACTGGCCTGAGGCAAGCCTTAATCCAGCGGCAAGTCGCTCAACATCGCCGGTGCCACTCCGACGAGCTGCCTGCAGCCTGCGCCTCAGTCTCCTGACCTCTTGGCGCTTGGTACTCAGTTCAGGATTCCACCATATTACGTTTCCCCTTGCTGCAGGTATCCTGCGCCCTATTACCCTGTCGCACACTTCATGTACGATGGAGCGAAGGGCTGACACATGATCATCCAACGGCGATTCCTCCAGTTCCTCGAGACATTCAGCTACATCCCTTAGTTCTACTCTGAATCTTCGCCAACTTGCATTGGAGAGCCTCCATTGCGGTACCGGAGCTAGGCTCTCAACGGTACTGCTTGGATCTGGAGTAACCTCAACAGTGATGATGTTGTGGTCACTCAGCTCCCAGAAGTCAACTCTCCATTCGTATGTTGCCCACACACGCGCTGCTTCGTTGGTGAAGGTCACGTCGATATCACTTCTGGAGCGGTGATTATCGAACGTGAACACCTGGCTGGCCGTATTAAGCACACAGACACCGCTTGCGATGATCCACTCGTCCATGTGCTGTCCCCGTTCGCGATTCAGACGGTCTCCAGAGTTAGCTGGAGTTTTGCTGAACCACATCGGGGAAACCGCATTCGCATCAAGTCCGAGGATTGTCGGTGTCCTGCTGGCTAGCAGCAGAACCGTATCCAGGTAGTCAGTGTAGGGCTGCAGGGCAGCTGAGTACTGGCAGTATACGGAGGACAGAAAAATGGTGCCGTATTTTCCTGTGACACTCACGCACACTCCATAATCCGTCGTCAATGTCTCGATGGGCATGCAGATGGCAGACGGGTCGTCCACGATGATGGCAGCTTTCTTCCTTTTGTCAGCGAAGATTCTCATGCCTCCAGGGAGTCCAGTGAGACGCTTGCCTGCGTCCACATAGGGCTCCTGAATGAGTGCGAACAGGTGGCCAGCATCTCTCATCCGCTTTGCAATCTCGATGACAGCGCAACGGCCTCGACCACAATTCGCTTGGATGAAGCTGAACATGTTAATGTCTAGCTTGCACCCTGGCTAGCACAGCGCTATATATCGGGCATCCACCCGAGAGCATATAGTGCCCCGAGGGTAGCCCTTTATGGCGGCAGTTACGGCAGTCCACCGCATTTTTGCACTTCGCCGCGACGTGGTCGTTCTGTCCGCACTGGCGGCAGACCTGGTTTTCTCTAGCGTACCGACACTCGCTGACTTTGTGGTCAAAACCAAGGCATCGGTGGCACGCATAGGTGCGCACTTGAGAGCGGCAGCGGTAAGAGAACCACTTGATATACACCCTCCCGCTTTCGAGAACGGCCAACGCCTGATCATCTACTTCCAGCGTCACGTTTATAGTGGCGCTGTTAGCTGCTGACCAGGGCTTGGTCGCCAGGACTACCGCCTTCTGGAACTCCTTCAGCGACATCTCCTCGAAGTTTTTCTCTTTTAACTCCATCATGAACTCATCCGGCGTCACAGTGGTGTCCACATCCTGTACCGTCACCCTGGGTTTTGCGGCAGTGTTTTTGGACACCTTAAGGCCCACCTCAGCGAATTTTGCGGAGGCAACGATTTTCGACATCTCCGCCTGCGATGGCGTGCGAATAATCGCGCCGCCCCGCTTCAACTCTCGCACCTCATGCACTCTGACGCCCAAAGCAGGCGCTACCTCTTTGCGGACCTTGTCCGCAATTTGCCTCCCTGATAAGGCCGGATCATCACATGCAACGACTGCCGACCAGGTCTCCCGGATTTTCCGCGGTGCGGCTACAGGGGCATAGGGGGCGACAGGGGCAGCAGGTGAGGCGATAAGGTGCGCGCCTCTAGCAGCGGCGGCTGCGTATGAGACGGCCGAGGCAACCGGTGCCTGCTTCTTAAGGCGGTCCTCAAGCACTCCAATCCGTATAAGGAGGGCTGCAACAACCTCCTCGTAGCGGTTGGCTACGGACTGCACCTTCACATTTGTGGCCGGGTTGGCATAGGAGACCATGAACATCCTACCGATCTCCGATCGGATGTCCCCCATCTCGGCAGCGACGGCACCATTACCTCTCCACTCCCTATCCGAGAAGGATTTTAGAGGACTGGCTGGTGCAACGAAGGTCTTCTCGTGTTCAGCAGAGGATGCAGCAGCGGCGGGGGCTGCGGGAGCGGCAGGGGCTGCGGCAAGGGCAGCGACAGGGGCAGCGGCAGCGGCAGCAGCAGGGGCAGCGGCAGCGGCAGCGGCAGCGGCAGGGGCTGTCGCAGTGTCAGCGGCAGTTGCATCCAGTGCCATCAACTTGCACCTAGAGGCGTCCCTCAGCGGCGCTTTATTGCGCTTACCTCTGGGTCGTCCTCTGCCCCCACTGCTTCCCCTACTACTAGCACTCTCACTGCCAGAATCTCCAACATCCATTTTGGGTGGCGCCATCCGCCGGTTATCGGCAGTTCCAACCCAAAAGCTTTTCCACCAAGGACTTACCCCTTTATTATCAGCTGGTCGGAAAGCTCTATCAGCTGATCAGCTGATAAAAGTTTAGCGATGACACAAACCGCACAGCTGTTTTAGGCAAAATGTGCCTAAATAAGCCTAACGCCTCTCTCAAGAGAGCGCCTCTCTCGTGACACACGTGGCGCAATGGAAAATTTCCAATGGGAAAAACCCAATTTCACCCGGTTTCACCACTTTTACACAGGGAAAACACGCGCACTGGGTTCGCAGGCACAAAACACGAATTTTCGTGCTGTTTCTAGCTTCGTATCTGGTCTCTATCAGTCAATATTGGCTACACTCGCGGAGCGTACGGAAAACACGTCTGTTCGCACGAGCAATCTAACACCGACGAGTAGATAGGGACAGTAGGAATCTCGTTAATCCATTCATGCGCGTCACTAATTAGATGACGAGGCATTTGGCTACCTTAAGAGAGTCATAGTTACTCCCGCCGTTGACCCGCGCTTACTTGAATTTCTTCACTTTGACATTCAGAGCACTGGGCAGAAATCACATTGTGTCAACACCCGCTAGGGCCATCACAATGCTTTGTTTTAATTAGACAGTCGGATTCCCCAAGTCCGTGCCAGTTCTGAATTGATTGTTAATTGATAATCGTTATAATTAATAAGAACTAATTGGTTTAACCCAATTAGTATTCTTAAAAATTTTAGCAAGAAAGTTCCACAATTGGCTACGTAACTAAACTATCCGGGGAACAAGTAACTAACATAAATGCTAGAAACTCTATTTACCCAGAACGAGCACATAAACCATGTTATTGTTTCCCAATCAAGCCCGACTATCTCAATCTTCAGAGCCAATCCTTATCCCGAAGTTACGGATCTAATTTGCCGACTTCCCTTACCTACATTATTCTATCGACTAGAGACTCTTCACCTTGGAGACCAGCTGCGGATATTGGTACGGCCTGTTGAGAAGTTTGCGTGTCCCCACCATAAATTTTCAAGGTCCGAGGAGAAAATATCGACACAACAGTATATGTCATGCTCTTCTAGCCCATCTACCATATCTCTCTGCGAAAGACTTCCATGGTAGTACGGCTATAAAACAGAAAAGAAAACTCTTCCGATATCTCTCGACGGCTTCTTTATGGTCGTTCCTGTTGCCAGGATGAGCACGAGGCCCATATTTAATAACAAACGGATACTCAACAGGTTACGGAATTGGAACCGTATTCCCTTTCGTTCAAAATTATTCAAGTATATTAATTTAGCTAGATTTTATATAATATATATATTTGTTTGGCATTTGTATTTTACTTGAAAATTTTCGGCTTTCGCCTTGAACTTAGGACCGACTAACTCGTGATCAACCACTGTTCACACGAAACCCTTCTCCACTTCAGTCCTCCAAGGTCTCATTCGATTATTTGCTACTACCACCAAGATCTGTACCAATGGCAGCTCCATGCAGGCTTACGCCAAACACTTCTACGCATACCATTGTACCTTCCTACTCACTAAAGTTTCAAAATTTATATTACAAGTAATATAAATCATCTACTTTAGCGGTAATGTATAGGTATACAACTTAAGCGCCATCCATTTTAAGGGCTAGTTGCTTCGGCAGGTGAGTTGTTACACACTCCTTAGCGGATTTCGACTTCCATGATCACCGTCCTGCTGTTTTAAGCAACCAACGCCTTTCATGGTATCTGCATGAGTTGTTAATTTGGGCACCGTAACATTACGTTTGGTTCATCCCACAGCGCCAGTTCTGCTTACCAAAAGTGGCCCACTGGGCACATTATATCATAACCTTGAACTTCATATCAAGAAAGTTAAGGTTCTTACCCATTTAAAGTTTGAGAATAGGTTAAGATCGTTTCGACCCTAAGGCCTCTAATCATTCGCTTTACCAGATAAGATTATTTTATATAATATTAAAATGCACCAGCTATCCTGAGGGAAACTTCGGAAGGAACCAGCTACTAGATGGTTCGATTGGTCTTTCGCCCCTATACTCAATTCTGACAATCGATTTGCACGTCAGAACTGTTTCGGTCTTCCATCAGGGTTTCCCCTGACTTCAACCTGATCAAGTATAGTTCACCATCTTTCGGGTCACAGCATATATGCTCAAGGTACGTTCCAGTTAGAGGCATAAATAATATAAATATCATTATACATAACTATATAGAACGCCCCGGGATTGTGTTAATTAGCTATAAATAGTTAAAAAACTAATCCCATTATTAGTCAAGTTAATTACGCTATTAGGTTTATATCCCAATAACTTGCACATATGTTAGACTCCTTGGTCCGTGTTTCAAGACGGGTCCCGAAGGTATCCTGAATCTTTCGCATTGTTAATCCTACAAGTGCATATAATAAACACAAAAATCAATGATAATTATGCCATTATATAATTCCGAAAAATTAACGCACTGTATTCATATAAATCTATCAGCACTTTATCAAATTAATAACATTTATTCTGTGTTAAAATGCAAGCAAATTAATTTGAATAAACTATAAGTTATATTTTATGATAAATTTGGTATGCTAATAGATTACAATGTCCTTATATGGAAAAAATGCACACTATTATCATAATATTGTTTAAATATTACAATTCTAATGATGAATTTTCCATAACGGATATTCAGGTTCATCGGGCTTAACCTCTAAGCAGTTTCACGTACTGTTTAACTCTCTATTCAGAGTTCTTTTCAACTTTCCCTCACGGTACTTGTTTACTATCGGTCTCATGGTTATATTTAGTTTTAGATGGAGTTTACCACCCACTTAGTGCTGCACTATCAAGCAACACGACTCTTTGGAAACATCATCTAGTAATCATTAACGTTATACGGGCCTGGCACCCTCTATGGGTAAATGGCCTCATTTAAGATGGACTTAAATCGTTAATTTCTCATACTAGAATATTGACGCTCCATACACTGCATCTCACATTTGCCATATAGACAAAGTGACTTAGTGCTGAACTGATTTCTTTTCGCTCGCCGCTACTAAGAAAATCCTTGTTAGTTTCTTTTCCTCCCCTAATTAATATGCTTAAATTCAGGGGGTAGTCCCATATGAGTTGAGGTTGTGTATAACTTTTATATGCAATTAGTTCTTTATATATAATGATAAAACATTTTATTAAATTCGTTATATTAATAATATCTGTATATAAATGGCATTTGTTTGATTTAACGAATCAACGAAGAACAATAATATTGTCAACGGTTTTCTATTTTCTAATCATTAATAAGAGACAATTCTAGATAAATTTTTATGCTAGACATTTCTCAGTATCATTTGATTGAAAAAGAAAATATTTCTCTTCGTTTTTCACATTCAAATTATTTACTAATGTGAGATAATGTTTTTCATATATTTTTTAATATTATGAATAAAATAATTAAATTATTATTATCCAATAATATACCATATGCTTATAAAATTTCATTATAAAATTTGTATAAGCAACTTAATTAGCATAGTCTTACAACCCTCAACCATATGTAGTCCAAGCAGCACTATAAAATTAATTAAAGTACATAACAGCATGGACTGCGATATGCGTTCAAAATGTCGATGTTCATGTGTCCTGCAGTTCACACGATGACGCACAGTTTGCTGCGTTCTTCATCGACCCATGAGCCGAGTGATCCACCGCTTAGAGTTTTATAAATTGGTTTCTTAATTTTGTCAAATATGTTTTTATTGAAAGAAATTAAAAATACACCATTTTACTGGCATATATCAATTCCTTCAATAAATTTATTTTTATACCTAAAACGAATGCTGCGAAATGTCTTAGTTTTATATAACCAATATATATCAAAGTATTTCTTTTTAAATTGCATTTATTGTAAATAAATATATATATATATATATTAATACTTTTTTAGCGATATAAATTGAAATTTATATAAAACATTAACCTGTATAAAACCAGGTACAACATTGTACATTTTAGGTTGTTGCATTATCCAATGTATGCGCATAACTGAGATGAACAATACATATCGCAACGCGTGTATATTATGGTCCATATACACACAGTATTTTAATTGTGTTTATATACAATAATAATTTAATATTATTATTTTAATAATTCGATTTGCTTGTTCGAATTTTTATTTGTTTGTTTTGGCTGCTTATTATTTCTCTCATATGTATTAAATACAATATATAATTTTAATATTTGCATTATTTCGATTTGCTTGTTCGAAATTTCATTTGATCTATATTAGATCATATACATTTTGGCAATTCATATTTTATTTGTATTACTATAATGTATTTATTATAATATAAACAAATATTTTATTAACGGTAAGGATATACAATAATAATTTAATATTATTATTTTAATAATTCGATTTGCTTGTTCGAATTTTTATTTGTTTGCTTTGGCTGCTTATTATTTCTCTCATATGCATTAAATACAATATATAATTTTAATATTTGCATTATTTCGATTTGCTTGTTCGAAATTTTATTTGATCTATATTAGATCTCATTATACATTTTGGCAATTCATATTTTATTTGTATTATTATAATGTATTTATTATAATATAAACAAATATTTTATTAACGGTAAGGATATACAATAATAATTTAATATTATTATTTTAATAATTCGATTTGCTTGTTCGAATTTTTATTTGTTTGCTTTGGCTGCTTATTAATTTCTCTCATATGTATTAAATACAATATATAATTTTAATATTTGCATTATTTCGATTTGCTTGTTCGAAATTTCATTTGATCTATAATAGATCTCATATACATTTTGGCAATTCATATTTTATTTGTAATACTATAATGTATTTATTATAATATAAACAAATATTTTATTAACGGTAAGGATATTAAAACATTAATGATCCTTCCGCAGGTTCACCTACGGAAACCTTGTTACGACTTTTACTTCCTCTAAATAATCAAGTTCGGTCAACTTTTGCGAAACAACCGTAACACGCAAGGCGTCACAGTGATCACGTCCGGAGACCTCACTAAATAATTCAATCGGTAGTAGCGACGGGCGGTGTGTACAAAGGGCAGGGACGTAATCAATGCGAGTTAATGACTCACACTTACTGGGAATTCCAAGTTCATGTGAACAGTTTCAGTTCACAATCCCAAGCATGAAAGTGGTTCAGCGGTTTACCCGGACCTCTCGGTCTAGGAAATACACGTTGATACTTTCATTGTAGCGCGCGTGCAGCCCAGGACATCTAAGGGCATCACAGACCTGTTATTGCTCAATCTCATTATTGCTAGACGCAATTTGTCCATTTAAGAAGCTAGTGTCCTTATAATGGGACAAACCAACAGGTACGGCTCCACTTATATAAACACATTCAAACACAATAAACATTTTACTGCCACCATGAATGAAGGCTATATAAGCTTCAACACCATAATCCTGAAGATATCTATTTAATATATTTGAGTCTCGTTCGTTATCGGAATTAACCAGACAAATCACTCCACGAACTAAGAACGGCCATGCACCACCACCCATAGATTCGAGAAAGAGCTATCAATCTGTCTTACACACTTATGTTCGGACCTGGTAAGTTTTCCCGTGTTGAGTCAAATTAAGCCGCAGGCTCCACTCCTGGTGGTGCCCTTCCGTCAATTCCTTTAAGTTTCAGCTTTGCAACCATACTTCCCCCGGAGCCCAAAAGCTTTGGTTTCCCGGGAAGCGACTGAGAGAGCCATAAAAGTAGCTACACCCAATTGCTAGCTGGCATCGTTTATGGTTAGAACTAGGGCGGTATCTGATCGCCTTCGAACCTCTAACTTTCGTTCTTGATTAATGAAAACATCTTTGGCAAATGCTTTCGCTTAAGTTAGTCTTACGACGGTCCAAGAATTTCACCTCTCGCGTCGTAATACTAATGCCCCCAAACTGCTTCTATTAATCATTACCTCTTGATCTGAAAACCAATGAAAGCAGAACAGAGGTCTTATTTCATTATCCCATGCACAGAATATTCAGGCATTTGAAGCCTGCTTTAAGCACTCTAATTTGTTCAAAGTAATTGTACCGGCCCACAATAACACTCGTTTAAGAGCACTAATGCAGGTTTTTAAATAGGAGGAACATATGAAAAAATACAAGTATCTAAGCACATGTAAGAACTCCACCGGTAATACGCTTACATACATAAAGGTATAGTACTAACCACAATTGTAAGTTGTACTACCCGTATGAAGCACAAGTTCAACTACGAACGTTTTAACCGCAACAACTTTAATATACGCTATTGGAGCTGGAATTACCGCGGCTGCTGGCACCAGACTTGCCCTCCAATTGGTCCTTGTTAAAGGATTTAAAGTGTACTCATTCCAATTACAGGGCCTCAGATATGAGTCCTGTATTGTTATTTTTCGTCACTACCTCCCCGAGCTGGGAGTGGGTAATTTACGCGCCTGCTGCCTTCCTTAGATGTGGTAGCCGTTTCTCAGGCTCCCTCTCCGGAATCGAACCCTGATTCCCCGTTACCCGTTGCAGCCATGGTAGTCCTAGATACTACCATCAAAAGTTGATAGGGCAGACATTTGAAAGATCTGTCGTCGGTACAAGACCATACGATCTGCATGTTATCTAGAGTTCAACCAATATAACGATCTTGCGATCGCTTGGTTTTAGCCTAATAAAAGCACATGTTCCATAAGGTTCATGTTTTAATTGCATGTATTAGCTCTAGAATTACCACAGTTATCCAAGTAACTGTTAACGATCTAAGGAACCATAACTGATATAATGAGCCTTTTGCGGTTTCACTTTTAATTCGTGTGTACTTAGACATGCATGGCTTAATCTTTGAGACAAGCATATAACTACTGGCAGGATCAACCAGAATAATGTTTTTATTCATATTTCATTCATATTTTTTGAATAGAAATTAGCAATATATATGTTGTTATAGATTTTATTTCTATCGAATACGGCCATTTTTATATAGCATTCGTATACGTTTGTTTTCCAATTTATACTTGTTTCGCCACTAATAAAAACAAGTTTTTATTGATGTCAAAAAGAATCATATTCTTTATAAACACAATATTTATTTTTCATATATTTTCTTTATATATGCACATTTCATTCTAAAATATCATTTTTGTTCGACATACATAATATATTGTATCCACACATGTACAATTTTTGTTTAACCAATATAAGATATTGAGTTAATCATTTGTATTTTGACGATAAATTTAAAATTTATCTATATATATCCATATAAGTCTCTGGTAATATATAAAATAGAACCGAGTGTATATATATAATTATTACTACTATATTTATTTCTTAAATAATATATACTTATATATTATTTATATATATACTCTTTATTATATATTATATAATTTCTTAAATAACTCTCTTAATAGCTATTTTTTATTATCAACAATATAAGTTGATATTAATATTGAAAATGTATTCATAATTACATTTTTATATTTCTTTGGTAGACTTTTATGTACTATTATTATTTAATAATACACATATAATATAAATCATGTTAGCCTACCTCCTAAAATTAACGATAAAATTCGGAAACAATTTGTTATTCTATGTACAATAGAAACTTGGCCTTTGTTTCAACGTTATTATCTTTGGGCTTAAAATATTAACCGCGGAGCCAAGTCTCGTATTCAAATAAATGAATAAAGAAACAAATTTGACGGATAATATCTTCTCTACTGACATATGTCAATAGCAGACGGCCGGCCCATTGACCATCCTATAGTAGTTTTTGGACACGCTGTCTCCCATTCGGGTATATTCAATTTACTTTGCCACTCACCCATATAGTGTTCTCTTATATAATAAGACAACGCACTTTTATATTCATTATATGGATATATTGCCTTCCTCATATTTGCCACACCACCTATAGTAGTTTTTGGACACGCTGTCTCCCATTCGGGTATATTCAATTTACTTTGCCACTCACCCATATAGTGTTCTCTTATATAATAAGAAAACGCACTTTTATTTTCATTATATGGATATATTGCCTTCCTCATATTTGCCACACCACCTATAGTAGTTTTTGGACACGCTGTCTCCCATTCGGGTATATTCAATTTACTTTGCCACTCACCCATATAGTGTTCTCTTATATAATAAGAAAACGCACTTTTATTTTCATTATATGGATATATTGCCTTCCTCATATTTGCCACACCACCTATAGTAGTTTTTGGACACGCTGTCTCCCATTCGGGTATATTCAATTCTCTTTGCCACTCACCCTTATAGTATTCTCTTATTTAATAAGAATACTAAAATACTTCTCATATTATAGATGTAATCTATTAACTTCTCAATATCCATACGGTTTATGTATGGTATTGACAAAATCCTATGCATTTGCATAAGATTTATTTTGCCACAATTTATAGTACTAGTGCCGCCCTCACTAGGTATAAATATCTCATTTCGCTAGTAGTGTATGGGCAAATTCTACTAGCTATTCTCATAAATATGTCACTTATATGCCATATCTATACAATTCATGCACTTTTATATGTATATTTGCTATATTATACATTATTATGCCTTATAGGTATTATACCTATAAGCCACATCCATACGATTGCTTAATATAAATATATGTATAATTTTTTATACATATTTTTTTTTTATTTATGTATGGTTTTTTATTCATATCCATATACTGTATTCACTTTTATATGGATATGATTGGCGTTTTATATAGTATTGACAAAATCATAAGTTTGACCAATACGAGGAGAGGTCCGCCAACGACCACCTCCCTATAGGTGTTTTTGGACACGCTGTCTCCCATTCGACTGCTTACTATACTAGGGGCTACCCGCTCCGTATGATATTCTCTCATATAACAAGAGAATGCAAGAAATATTCGTATTTTATGAATATAATCCATTTATTTTTCAATATCCATACGTTTTACTTAGTTTTTTGTACGGTATTGACAAAATCCTATGCATTTGCATAAGATTTATTTTGCCACAATTTATAGTACTAGTGCCGCCCTCACTAGGTATAAATATCTCATTTCGCTAGTAGTGTATGGGCAAATTCTACTAGCTATTCTCATAAATATGTCACTTATATGCCATATCTATACAATTCATGCACTTTTATATGTATATTTGCTATATTATACATTATTATGCCTTATAGGTATTATACCTATAAGCCACATCCATACAATTGCTTAATATAAATATATGTATAATTTTTTATACATATTTTTTTTTATTTATGTATGGTTTTTTATTCATATCCATATACTGTATTCACTTTTATATGGATATGATTGGCGTTTTATATAGTATTGACAAAATCATAAGTTTGACCAATACGAGGAGAGGTCCGCCAACGACCACCTCCCTATAGGTGTTTTTGGACACGCTGTCTCCCATTCGACTGCTTACTATACTAGGGGCTACCCGCTCCGTATGATATTCTCTCATATAACAAGAGAATGCAAGAAATATTCGTATTTTATGAATATAATCCATTTATTTTTCAATATCCATACGTTTTACTTAGTTTTTTGTACGGTATTGACAAAATCCTATGCATTTGCATAAGATTTATTTTGCCACAATTTATAGTACTAGTGCCGCCCTCACTAGGTATAAATATCTCATTTCGCTAGTAGTGTATGGGCAAATTCTACTAGCTATTCTCATAAATATGTCACTTATATGCCATATCTATACAATTCATGCACTTTTATATGTATATTTGCTATATTATACATTATTATGCCTTATAGGTATTATACCTATAAGCCACATCCATACGATTGCTTAATATAAATATATGTATAATTTTTTATACATATTTTTTTTTATTTATGTATGGTTTTTTATTCATATCCATATACTGTATTCACTTTTATATGGATATGATTGGCGTTTTATATAGTATTGACAAAATCATAAGTTTGACCAATACGAGGAGAGGTCCGCCAACGACCACCTCCCTATAGGTGTTTTTGGACACGCTGTCTCCCATTCGACTGCTTACTATACTAGGGGCTGCCCGCTCCGTATGATATTCTCTCGTATAACAAGAGAATGCAAGAAATATTCGTATTTTATGAATATAATCCATTTATTTTTCAATATCCATACGTTTTACTTAGTTTTTTGTACGGTATTGACAAAATCCTATGCATTTGCATAAGATTTATTTTGCCACAATTTATAGTACTAGTGCCGCCCTCACTAGGTATAAATATCTCATTTCGCTAGTAGTGTATGGGCAAATTCTACTAGCTATTCTCATAAATGCCTTCTTTATGCCATATCTATACAATTTATGCACTTTTATATGTATATTTGCTAATATTATACATTATTATGCCTTATAGGTATTATACCTATAAGCCATATACATACGATTTCATTTTTTTATTTATATATGGTTTTGTATTTATAACCATATACCGTATTTACTTTTATAAGGATATGATTGGCGTTTTATATAGTTGTTGGGAAATAGTTCGTCTTTATGTTGAATTTAAATAGTATTACATTTGCTTCTTTACTTTTGCCTATTTACCTATAACCTATTTTTACCTATTACCTATAGTACCTATTTTTGCGCACATCATTGTATTGTAACCATTTGGGAGCTTTAAGCTCACACGCATAGCCGAAATTGCAGTGCAATGCGTTAGTATTAGAACATCACGCGATTGTTTTTCTGTTCTTTTTCTGCACGATTTCCAAGCCGGCTGCATTCGCTTGTTGATATTAACCGCAACCGCTCGCTGATAGCAACCCCGCTTAAAGTATTGTAAACCCGCTAAATAGTGAAAATAAATGCATAAAACTATAATAAAAACCATAATACAGTCCACTATTCATAAACATAACAAATTTTGGTCCTTTTGGAGCCGGATACCCGCGTTTATTTGTGCATTTAATTTTGTGAACATTAGAGACAAATTTACCGTTTTTTTCGTCATGAACGCGATAATGCATAGAACGATTCAACAACGTGGTGCCTGCAAGGGGCAAATAACGCGCACCCTCAACAGTGCTGTGGAGTTTTCACAAAGATGTGAGAATGTGGAAACATTGCAATTCAAGCTGGAGCGTTTGGTCGCCTTTTTCAACCACTTTATGGAGCTCTCAGATGAGTTAGTGGAATTTCACTTGGAGGAGGGATATGAAGACCCTGGATTGGACATACCCGAATACGAAGACAAGTTCTACGCCGCGCATGCTATTTTTAGTAACGCCATCAAGGACATGGGAGGTCAGGATCATGGACAGGACCAGTCGAACATTCTACTTTCAAGTACAGTGGAACGCCTATTTGAGGGACAAAACAACCTTTTGGAGAAAATTCATACTTCATCGGGAACTGCTGATTTAAGGTTTGAGAAAATTCGGATTCCCACATTTTCTGGTAAATATGAGGATTGGAGCCAGTTTAGTGATCTGTTCTTAAGCTCAGTAAATAGTAACGAAAAGCTCTCCAAGTGCCAAAAGTTTCATTATCTCAAATCATATCTGGAGGGAGAAGCACTGTCCCTAATTAAACATATTTCCGTCTGTAATGATAATTACCAAGACGCATGGGAAAAATTAGAAAATCGTTATAATAAAAGGTCGCTCATCGCTCGATCGTTTGTTCAGAATTTTTTATCGTTGCCAACCGCTAAAAATTCGAATATTGCAGAATTACGCAAGGTAATTGACTCGGCCGACGAATGCATTCGAGGCTTACATGCGCTGAACTGTGACAGCCGCGATGTATGGCTCATTCATATTTTGCTGTCAAAGTTAGGTTCAGAAATTAAACAAGCTTGGGCCAACTGCAGTGTATCGGCCACTGAAGACGTCACCATAGAGGAGCTGTTCGCCTTTCTTTTCGCTCATTGTGATACTTTGGAGTCTTGTCAGGATTTACCCGCAATGCAACCCTCAAGACCAGCCCAGAGTAGACGCCGCCAAGCCGCTTTTCATGCCAGTGGATCAACTCAGTCGTCTCGCGAATGTATATATTGCCAAGGACAGCATTCTATATATTCATGCAATGAATTCAAGGCACTGGATGTAGTCAGCCGCCGCACCTTCGCCAAGGATACAAAATTATGCTTCAACTGCTTGAGTCGATCGCATCAAGTCAGGGATTGTAATTCATCGAACACTTGCCGTCAGTGCAACGCTAAGCATCACACGTTAGTACACCCGATTAAAGCAAGATCGGTTCCTGTGGCACCTGCGCACTCGACTGCCGCTGATACGAATACTGCCGCTGTTAGCCATCATATTTTGGAGAGGGCCAACAATCCAGCCCTACTGCCAACTGTTGTCGCCAATGTTATTGACACATGGGGAAACGAGACCTCGTGTAGGTTATTGCTCGATACTGGATCAACAATAACCATGGTATCTGAGTCGTTTATCCAAAGGATCGGAATTCCTCGCACGCATGCCCGCATTTCGGTAGTTGGTTTAGGTGCTAACCCGGCTGGTGTTAGCCGAGGTCGCGCTAGCTTCACCTTACTCTCAAGAACCACGACTGCATCATTGGAAGTCTCTTGTCTAATTATGAGTTCTCTAACTTCTACGATTCCAGCTCAGCAGGTCAAATCAAATGCAACTATTTGGACCAAGATTCGCAGCCTACCGCTAGCTGACCCGACGTTTGGATCTCCGGGCAAAATCGACGTTATCTTAGGCGCTGATCAGCTGTGGAACTTATATACTGGACATCGCCGAGAGTTTGGTATCGAATACCCCATCGCACTGCATACTAATTTTGGTTGGGTTATTACAGGCAGCTACACTGATGGTAACAAAGCATCTACGCACGCACAAGTTCATCACGCTTATGAAGATTTGGATTCCTTAGTTCGCTCATTTATGGACATGGAACAAGTGCATCCGAGTAAAACAACGATAGACGCCAGTGATCCCGCCGAACAACATTTTCTGAAAACACATGCTCGTAGAGAAGATGGTGTTTATATTGTTCAATACCCATTCAAGGAGCCCCGCACGCCAATTGGCTCCACTTTGCCACAGGCTTTAAACCGCTTCGCCGCTTTGGAAAGGAAATTTAGAAGATTCCCCGCACTCAAACAACAATATGTGGATTTCATGGATGATTATTTAAATCGAGGACATATGGAATTGATTCCGGCTGCTGCAGGCGGTGAGGATCCCGCACTTTACAACTATTTGGCACACCATGCAGTTTTTAAGCCAGATAGTACTACCACACGTTGCCGAGTGGTATTTGACGGCTCTGGAAAGGATTCCACGGGTCATTCTCTTAATTCGCGACTGCATATAGGACCGCCTATTCAACGGGACTTAATTGGAGTATGCCTTCGATTTCGTCAGCATCGTTATGTATTTTGTGCAGACATCGAGAAGATGTTTAGAGGCATTTTGGTGTCGGACGAACATACACAGTACCAACGCATAGTTTGGAGGAAGGATGAAAACGCTACGATGGATCATTATCGACTGTTGACAGTAACATATGGATTAGCTTCATCGCCGTTTATTGCAGTTCGAGTTCTTAAACAGCTCTCGAATGACTATGCCGAATTGTATCCCACCGCTGCTGTCGTGCTCAACAGAGACGCGTACGTTGATGATATTCCTACTGGATGCGACAACATCAAGGATCTCATTGCACTCAAAGATGAATTGATTCTGCTTCTTAGCGAAGCTCAATTCAAATTGCGAAAGTGGAGCTCAAACTGTTACGCCCTTTTAAAGTCGTTGCCAAAGGAGATTTGTGAGTATCCACCAGAGGATTTAGAGGAAGACCGCTCAATTCGATTTGTTAAAGTCCTGGGATTGTGTTGGGAACCAAAACCGGACTATATTTTCTTCAAATTAGAAACCCCCGCATTTACGACTGCTCTTACTAAACGCATATTGCTTTCAGAACTAGCCAAGATCTACGACCCGCTGGGTTTGCTTTCGCCAACTGTTGTTTTTCTGAAGATCCTATTTCAAGACAGTTGGCTAAGTTCTGTCGATTGGAATGAAGTACTACCGCAGCAAATATGTACACGATGGCAACAGTTTGCATCGGAAATGCATTTATTGGAAACTTGTCGAGTTCCTCGCTACATATCTGCACCACATCAAGAAATGGAACTGCACGGATTTGCTGATGCATCATCTCAAGCGTATGCTGCCGTCATCTATAGCCGCGTCGAAGTCAACAATGGATATGCTGTCAAACTGATTATGGCTAAAACTCGCGTAGCCCCTATTAAGCCTATCTCCATTCCGCGACTAGAGTTAAACGCAGCTCATTTACTCTCTAAACTGATTTATCTGGTCAAGCAATCATTAACTGTTCCTATTTCCAGAATTAATTGTTGGTCAGACTCTGAAATAGTCCTGCATTGGCTATCTTCTCCGCCTAGGACTTGGAACACCTATGTTTGCAACCGCACTGCTGAAATTCTAGAGGTTTGCCCACGCAGCTGCTGGCAACATATTCGAAGTGGTGATAATCCCGCAGACTGCGCATCGCGAGGAGTACTGCCAAAGGACCTCGTGGATCATCAAATATGGTGGAATGGACCACCTTGGCTATCTCAGTCACGTTCAGCTTGGCCACCTGTTAAAGCTAAGTTTGTTCTGTCGACAGAAGGAGAGGCCTGCCTAGAGATGAAGGCTGAAACGAAAGTTAATCTACACATTTCCGACGACGGAAATTCGCTATCTTGTATGATCAACAAATCCTCCTCATGGTCCCGTTTATTAAGGATAGTCAGCTACTGCCTTCGCTTCGTTCATCGTCTTCGTGAGAGGAATCGACTTTCACCATTCCTATCGGCGTGGGAGCTACAATATGCACGAGCTAAGATCTTTACGCACGCTCAAAAGGAGTTCTTCAACGTGGAGTACCAGCAGTTAACTACCGGACAGCCATTGTCGAAGAAATCGAAGTTGATCCGCTACACACCCTTTTTAGACGAGCAGAGAGTAATGCGTGTTGGTGGTCGCATCGATAATTCTATAGCTACTTATGACGCAAAGCATCCCATTCTCCTTCCTAAGGAATCTCCAATAGCTGGTCTGCTAGTTCGCTATCAACATGCTGCATTGTTACACGCTGGAGTCGAATACACGTTTCATAGTCTACGCCAAAAATATTGGATTCTAGGAGCTCGGAACCTCGTCCGCAAAACTGTATTCAATTGCAGAACTTGCTTTCTGCAGCGAAGACACACGAGTTCTCAGCTTATGGCTGATTTACCGGAGTTTCGAGTTCAACCCGCCCGTTGTTTTCTGCACACTGGATTGGATTATGCTGGACCTGTGTCAATCAAAACATCGACAGGCCGGACACCAAGATTTGGCAAAGCTTGGTTTGCGATCTTTGTCTGCCTATCTACAAAAGCGATTCACATAGAATTGGTCAGCGATTTGACGACATCCGCCTTTATAGCCGCTTTCAAACGCTTTTGGTCTCGACGTGGACCTATATCAGATTTATACTCGGACAATGGAACGACTTTCCATGGAGCCAAAAGAGATTTAGCTGAAATGCAACGAATGGCAATAGCTCAAAGTCAAGATGAAGAAATTTCAAGCTTCATGGCCAGCCACGAGATTAATTGGCATTTCATTCCGCCATCTGCTCCCCATTTCGGAGGCATTTGGGAGACTGGTGTGAGATCCATAAAGCTGCACTTAAAACGAGTCATTGGCAGCAGTGCCTTGACATTCGAGGAGTATTCGACCCTGTTAATTCAGATTGAAGGGCTTCTGAACTCTCGCCCTTTATGCGCACCTAGCGATCACAGTCTTAACCCGCTAACTCCTTCTCATTTTCTAACAGGTCAGCCTCTCACTTCGGTACCAGAACCATCTTTCCTGGATGTAAATATCAACAGACTGCAGCGCTGGAGACAACTACAGGCCAAGGTTCAAGGTTTCTGGAAACGTTGGAATCTCGAGTATCTCAGCACGCTTCAACCTCGCACGAAATGGCATCAAGATGCTCCAAATGTTGCCGTGGACACACTGGTTGTGCTGAAGGAGCCCAATCAACCGCCAAGCAAGTGGATGCTAGGACGAGTCACCGAAGTTCATCCTGGCCAGGATCAGAGGGTTCGGGTGGTCACCGTTAAAACCGCCAAGGGAATCTACAAGCGCCCTATTACGAAAATTGCTGTGCTTCCTTTGAACTGAACCGTCGTTCAGGGGGGCCGGTATGTTGGGAAATAGTTCGTCTTTATGTTGAATTTAAATAGTATTACATTTGCTTCTTTACTTTTGCCTATTTACCTATAACCTATTTTTACCTATTACCTATAGTACCTATTTTTGCGCACATCATTGTATTGTAACCATTTGGGAGCTTTAAGCTCACACGCATAGCCGAAATTGCAGTGCAATGCGTTAGTATTAGAACATCACGCGATTGTTTTTCTGTTCTTTTTCTGCACGATTTGCAAGCCGGCTGCATTCGCTTGTTGATATTAACCGCAACCGCTCGCTGATAGCAACCCCGCTTAAAGTATTGTAAACCCGCTAAATAGTGAAAATAAATGCATAAAACTATAATAAAAACCATAATACAGTCCACTATTCATAAACAATAGTATTGACAAAATTATAAGTTTGACAAACACTTTTTTAAGTCTTTTAGTTAAAATTGTCATTTTTAATTGACTATCTAAACACTAGATATATTTGCACATGGAGCAAAGAGTATAAAAATTGGTCGCGTCACTAATAATATCGCGATACATTTTTACTACCATCAAAATACCACATACGTTTATATGTCCTCTTTATTTAATTTGGTTTCTAAACCTCAGGAATAGTTTTAATTATATGTGCGCTCTAAGTTGAATGAATTTCTTGAATCTCTTTACTTGAATTTCTAAGACTTAAAAATATTTATAAATAGATGTCCTATTGCATAATATTTTTTTATCGCTTCACTTATAAAATAACGATCCTGCCTTTCTACCTTTGAATAAACATTCATATAAACATGGAGAAAAAAACGTTCGCGTCACTAACAGTATGTGACGATAAAATTTTGCTAACATTAAAAGGAACATATTTTTATATGTCAACTCTTAGTTGAATTGGTCTATTGCTTAAGATATATATTTTTATATTATATGTTTGCCAATCTTCGCGTCACTAAAAAGATGACGATTCATATTGTTATTATTAGATGGTCGAGTTGTACTTATATTGATATGTTAATCAAATTGGTCTCTTACTTGAAAATCTAGACCTTAGGAATATTTTTATATTATATGTTTGCCAATCTTCGCGTCACTAATAAGATGACGATTCATATTGTTATTATTAGATGGTCGAGTTGTACTTATATTGATATGTTAATCAAATTGGTCTCTTACTTGAAAATCTAGACCTTAGGAATATTTGTATATTATATGTTTGCCAATCTTCGCGTCAGTAATAAGATGACGATTCATATTGTTATTATTAGATGGTCGAGTTGTACTTATATTGATATGTTAATCAAATTGGTCTCTTACTTGAAAATCTAGACCTTAGGAATATTTTTATATTATATGTTTGCCAATCTTCGCGTCACTAATAAGATGACGATTCATATTGTTATTATTAGATGGTCGAGTTGTACTTATATTGATATGTTAATCAAATTGGTCTCTTACTTGAAAATCTAGACCTTAGGAATATTTTTATATTATATGTTTGCCAATCTTCGCGTCACTAATAAGATGACGATTCATATTGTTATTATTAGATGGTCGAGTTGTACTTATATTGATATGTTAATCAAATTGGTCTCTTACTTGAAAATCTAGACCTTAGGAATATTTTTATATTATATGTTTGCCAATCTTCGCGTCACTAATAAGATGACGATTCATATTATTATTAGATGGTCGAGTTGTACTTATATTGATATGTTAATCAAATTGGTCTCTTACTTGAAAATCTAGACCTTAGGAATATTTTTATATTATATGTTTGCCAATCTTCGCGTCACTAATAAGATGACGATTCATATTGTTATTATTAGATGGTCGAGTTGTACTTATATTGATATGTTAATCAAATTGGTCTCTTACTTGAAAATCTAGACCTTAGGAATATTTTTATATTATATGTTTGCCAATCTTTGCGTCACTAATAAGATGACGATTCATATTGTTATTATTAGATGGTCGAGTTGTACTTATATTGATATGTTAATCAAATTGGTCTCTTACTTGAAAATCTAGACCTTAGGAATATTTTTATATTATATGTTTGCCAATCTTCGCGTCACTAATAAGATGACGATTCATATTGTTATTATTAGATGGTCGAGTTGTACTTATATTGATATGTTAATCAAATTGGTCTCTTACTTGAAAATCTAGACCTTAGGAATGTAATATATAAAGGATTAAAAATTCGCCACAAAGCCAAGCAAACAATCAATGCATACAAATAGATTGTTGGTTGAACTTTATATAAGAAGTTCAACACAACAAATAAATTATGCAATTTTATTATCGAATCATCAAGCAAAGGATAAGCTTCAGTGGATCGCAGTATGGCAGCTGCTCAACCACTTACAACACCTTGCCTGTTACAAAAGTCGTTTACAATTGATTCTAGGCTTTGTCATTGTATTAAATAATGCTTTTATATGTAACTAGCGCGGCATCAGGTGATCAAAGATCCTCCCAATTTACTATGTTACAAATTACATTGGCATCACATCCATTGTCGTTTAAAAAGTAAATTATAAACTTTAAATGGTTTAGAAGCCATACAATGCAAATTGCCCCTTATTTATCATTGCAGTCCAGCACGGATACGACCTTAGAGGCGTTCAGGCATAATCCAACGGACGTAGCGTCATACCACTGTTCGCTCGAACAAGTATTGTGCCATTGGTCCGTACCTGCGGTTCCTCTCGTACTACGCAGGAATGCTGTCGCAACAACGTTTTGTCATTAGTAGGGTAAAACTAACCTGTCTCACGACGGTCTAAACCCAGCTCACGTTCCCTTGCATGGGTGAACAATCCAACGCTTGGTGAATTTTGCTTCACAATGATAGGAAGAGCCGACATCGAAGGATCAAAAAGCGACGTCGCTATGAACGCTTGGCCGCCACAAGCCAGTTATCCCTATGGTAACTTTTCTGACACCTCTTGTTAAAAACTCTTTAAACCAAAAGGATCGATAGGCCGAGCTTTTGCTGTCCCTGTGTGTACTGAACACCGAGATCAAGTCAGCATTTGCCCTTTTGCTCTATGTGTGGTTTCTGTCCGCACTGAGCTGGCCTTGGGACACCTCCGTTATTATTTGAGAGATGTACCGCCCCAGTCAAACTCCCTACCTGGCAATGTCCTTGAATTGGATCATACCTGAGTAATTGGAGTTATACCAAATTTTCAAATCAAAAATACATAAATGCACCGTTTTATTAAAGAATTTGTTTGCGATTATATAACAAACTCGTGATACTTTGATCAAGAAGCTTGCATCAAAACCCAATACCATAAGATATAATAAATATATCCGTATAATGGCTAGGAAATGATACACGTTCCATTTAATCAAGTAAGTAAGGAAACAATAAGAGTAGTGGTATTTCATTGGCGATACCAAACCGAGGTCTAATATCTCCCACTTATTCTACACCTCTTATGTCTCCTTACACTGCCAGATTAGAGTCAAGCTCAAAAGGGTCTTCTTTCCCCGCTAATTATTCCAAGCCCGTTCCCTTGGCTGTGGTTTCGCTAGATAGTAGATAGGGACAGTAGGAATCTCGTTAATCCATTCATGCGCGTCACTAATTAGATGACGAGGCATTTGGCTACCTTAAGAGAGTCATAGTTACTCCCGCCGTTGACCCGCGCTTACTTGAATTTCTTCACTTTGACATTCAGAGCACTGGGCAGAAATCACATTGTGTCAACACCCGCTAGGGCCATCACAATGCTTTGTTTTAATTAGACAGTCGGATTCCCCAAGTCCGTGCCAGTTCTGAATTGATTGTTAATTGATAATCGTTATAATTAATAAGAACTAATTGGTTTAACCCAATTAGTATTCTTAAAAATTTTAGCAAGAAAGTTCCACAATTGGCTACGTAACTAAACTATCCGGGGAACAAGTAACTAACATAAATGCTAGAAACTCTATTTACCCAGAACGAGCACATAAACCATGTTATTGTTTCCCAATCAAGCCCGACTATCTCAATCTTCAGAGCCAATCCTTATCCCGAAGTTACGGATCTAATTTGCCGACTTCCCTTACCTACATTATTCTATCGACTAGAGACTCTTCACCTTGGAGACCAGCTGCGGATATTGGTACGGCCTGTTGAGAAGTTTGCGTGTCCCCACCATAAATTTTCAAGGTCCGAGGAGAAAATATCGACACAACAGTATATGTCATGCTCTTCTAGCCCATCTACCATATCTCTCTGCGAAAGACTTCCATGGTAGTACGGCTATAAAACAGAAAAGAAAACTCTTCCGATATCTCTCGACGGCTTCTTTATGGTCGTTCCTGTTGCCAGGATGAGCACGAGGCCCATATTTAATAACAAACGGATACTCAACAGGTTACGGAATTGGAACCGTATTCCCTTTCGTTCAAAATTATTCAAGTATATTAATTTAGCTAGATTTTATATAATATATATATTTGTTTGGCATTTGTATTTTACTTGAAAATTTTCGGCTTTCGCCTTGAACTTAGGACCGACTAACTCGTGATCAACCACTGTTCACACGAAACCCTTCTCCACTTCAGTCCTCCAAGGTCTCATTCGATTATTTGCTACTACCACCAAGATCTGTACCAATGGCAGCTCCATGCAGGCTTACGCCAAACACTTCTACGCATACCATTGTACCTTCCTACTCACTAAAGTTTCAAAATTTATATTACAAGTAATATAAATCATCTACTTTAGCGGTAATGTATAGGTATACAACTTAAGCGCCATCCATTTTAAGGGCTAGTTGCTTCGGCAGGTGAGTTGTTACACACTCCTTAGCGGATTTCGACTTCCATGATCACCGTCCTGCTGTTTTAAGCAACCAACGCCTTTCATGGTATCTGCATGAGTTGTTAATTTGGGCACCGTAACATTACGTTTGGTTCATCCCACAGCGCCAGTTCTGCTTACCAAAAGTGGCCCACTGGGCACATTATATCATAACCTTGAACTTCATATCAAGAAAGTTAAGGTTCTTACCCATTTAAAGTTTGAGAATAGGTTAAGATCGTTTCGACCCTAAGGCCTCTAATCATTCGCTTTACCAGATAAGATTATTTTATATAATATTAAAATGCACCAGCTATCCTGAGGGAAACTTCGGAAGGAACCAGCTACTAGATGGTTCGATTGGTCTTTCGCCCCTATACTCAATTCTGACAATCGATTTGCACGTCAGAACTGTTTCGGTCTTCCATCAGGGTTTCCCCTGACTTCAACCTGATCAAGTATAGTTCACCATCTTTCGGGTCACAGCATATATGCTCAAGGTACGTTCCAGTTAGAGGCATAAATAATATAAATATCATTATACATAACTATATAGAACGCCCCGGGATTGTGTTAATTAGCTATAAATAGTTAAAAAACTAATCCCATTATTAGTCAAGTTAATTACGCTATTAGGTTTATATCCCAATAACTTGCACATATGTTAGACTCCTTGGTCCGTGTTTCAAGACGGGTCCCGAAGGTATCCTGAATCTTTCGCATTGTTAATCCTACAAGTGCATATAATAAACACAAAAATCAATGATAATTATGCCATTATATAATTCCGAAAAATTAACGCACTGTATTCATATAAATCTATCAGCACTTTATCAAATTAATAACATTTATTCTGTGTTAAAATGCAAGCAAATTAATTTGAATAAACTATAAGTTATATTTTATGATAAATTTGGTATGCTAATAGATTACAATGTCCTTATATGGAAAAAATGCACACTATTATCATAATATTGTTTAAATATTACAATTCTAATGATGAATTTTCCATAACGGATATTCAGGTTCATCGGGCTTAACCTCTAAGCAGTTTCACGTACTGTTTAACTCTCTATTCAGAGTTCTTTTCAACTTTCCCTCACGGTACTTGTTTACTATCGGTCTCATGGTTATATTTAGTTTTAGATGGAGTTTACCACCCACTTAGTGCTGCACTATCAAGCAACACGACTCTTTGGAAACATCATCTAGTAATCATTAACGTTATACGGGCCTGGCACC